>NW_024426230.1:17856630-17876785 GCF_017311325.1 Ursus maritimus | reverse complement strand
AAACCCCCCCCCCCCCCCCGGCATGCCCTTCCCACCTCACAGCTTTAAAATCTGGCAAACCTCTTGTTAGAAAGACTGGCTGAAAGATTGAAGAAGTCCGCCTTCAATATAGAAATTATCTAACTTCTAAATATTGAGAAATTATGAGAGATTTTTTTCCCCTTTTTTTCTCTTTTGGCTCTTGAAAGCATACAGCATAGCACTCCCACCTCTAGTGTAGTTCCCAGAAATCGGTAAATGTCCTGTAGGCAAAGCTGCCGAGATGTTTGGGCCCCTTCATATTCCTCTTACATCAAAGTGGACAAGACATCTACTATTATTTTTTACCTTTGCTCCTTCGTATACAATGTGTTCTTTTGATATCTGGCTGATTTTAAGACTTTCTCCTTATTGCTGGTTTCTCAAAAAATAGATTATGATGTTGGTATCAGGGGCTGAATTGGTTCCCCCTTCTCCAGAAGTTCATATGTTGAAGTCCTAGCCCCTAGCACTTCAGAATATGAGCTAATTTGGAGATACGGTCTCTAAGGAGCTAATTAAATGAGGTCATTTGTGTAAACCCTAATTCAATATGACTGGTGTCCTTATTAGAAGACAAAGGTGGGAACCAGATATGTACAGAGGGAAGACAAGGTGAAAACACAGGGAGAAAACGGTCCTCCTCAAGCCTGAAGCAGATCCATCCCTTATGGCCCACGGAAGGAACCAACCCTCCTAACATCTCAATCTCAGATTTCTAACTGTGAGAACATAACTGTTGTTGAAGCCACTACCTCTGTAGTACTTTGCTGCAACAGTCCTTACAAACTAATACAATCTGCCTTGGGAAGCTTTCTTTGTGTGTCTTTTCCTTGAGGTTTAAGTTTCTTGGATCTGCGAGTTAACAGTTTCCGTCAATTTTGTAAACATTTGGTCACTGCATTGTAAACATTGGCATATTTTGAGACTTCGATTTTCTAGTCCAACATGAAAGGAGCTTGGAAGTTAACACTCCAATCTTCACACAACAAAAGCTAAACAAACTGAAAAGCAACAACCCCTCTTAGATCAACGAGTATTGAGGTCACAAGACAAACTGCCGTGCTGAACATCAGAGAGAGAATCCCAGCTTGATGGAATACAAGCGCAGGAATAGAAACTTTCACTGGAACTAGTGTATGGGGAGACCCTGCTACAGCCATTCATTTCTGTATCATTAGTGGTTGTTTCACGCCACAGTTACAACAGAAACCATATGGCTCACGAAACTTCAAAAACTGAATAACTGTTGGGGTTCAATGTGGAGAAGTTTGAGAATTAAAAATTCCAGTAGTTCTTAAAATTAGGAGGCGGGCATCCACACATTTGTGAATTTTACTTTCAGACACTCTACCAGGTTTTCACAGTGAAGATCAGAAAGGGGGGAAAAAATCTCCTTATGCTTCCCGTGGATGAAGGAAAAAAAAAACTAGCTATCTTTAAATATGTCCAGAGAATTCTATGCATCTTAATGTGGCTTTCCCTCAAGGGAAATTATTTTCTCAGTGTCTAACTGAATGGGGCTTTGCAAGTATAACGGACTTTGGGAAATTGAAACCCCTAACTTCTAGCCTTCCTGCCTCACCAAAAGGGGGGAACCAACCTGAGAAACACTTGGGAAAGTCATACTCCAGTAGTAGAGAAGCACAGAAACATTGAGGGCTATCGCTAGGGTTACAGGATCCTTCCACTTCCCCCAAACCTTACCTTCTTATAACAGGGAGTACGACCGAAAGTACTGCACATCTCAGACCTCACTTAAAAAAGAACTCTCTAGGGAGACCCAAAGACAACACAGGAGACAAAGAAAGGACATGGGAGGACATTTTAGCCTCTGACATTTGTAGTTACAGCAAACGGTAAAAAGAGCCAAAGTCCTAGTCAGATAAACAAACCACACAGTAAAGGCCTATTTAATTGGATTACTTTTACCCAATACATCATGTCCCGCTTTGTCAGCTCGTGGTGTCATAAGAAGATGGTACACAGTGGGAAACTTAACAGAAACGTGTTTTCTCATAATTCTGGAGGCCAGAAGGTTCAAAATCAGCTGATCTGGTTTCTGGTGAGAGCCCTCTTTCTGGTTTTCAGACAGATGTCTGAGCATTTCTTCACGTGGCAAAGAGAGAAATTCCGGTGTCTTTTCTCTTTCTATAAGGGCACCAGCCCTATTGGATTAGGGCCACACTCTTAGGACCTCACTTAACCCTTACAAACTCATTGTAGACCCCATTTCCAAGTAACAGTTGCATTGAGGGTTAGGGCTTCAAGATATGATTTTTGAGTTGACATAATTTAGTCCATAGCAGGCTTTCAATAACAACAACAAATTAGGAAGCATACTAAAAAACAAAAACACAAAACACACACACACACACACACACACACACACACACACACACACAAAACAAAACAAAAAACAGAAACAAACAAAAAAAGAACAGCTTAAAGAGATAGAGAAAACATGAGAAACAGACTCAGGTATGGCAAAGGTGTTGAAATTATTAGACTATGAATTTAAAACAACTATGATTAACGTGCTAAGGGCTCTAATGGAGAAACCGGACAACATGCAAGAATATGTGGATAAGGTAAGCAGAGAGATTGAAACTCTAAGACAGAATCAAAAGGAAGTGGAAACAATCAAAAACGTCATAAAAGAAATGAAGGATGCCTTTAAAGGATCACCAATATAATGGAGAGTACCAAAGAAAAATCAATGAGTTTAAAGAAATGTCAAAAGAAACATAACTGAAATGCAAAGGGGGAACAAAGAATGAAAAGATGGCACAGAACAGCCAAGAACAATGAGACGACTATAAAAGATACACACATTGGTTGGAATATCAGAAGAAGAAGAAAGAAAGAGAGCGATAATGACAGAATTTTTCAAAACTAATGATACAAAACCACTGATCCAGGAAATTCAGAGAACACCAAACTGGTAAATATGAAACTATCTACACTAGGCATAACATATTCAAACTGCAGAAAATAAGAGACAAGTAGAAAATCTTGAAAGATGCCAGGGTTGGGGGAGGGGGAGAATACCTCCTTAACAGAGGAGCAGAAAGAAGACTAACACTGAAACTGTCTGAAGAAACCGTGGGAAGAGAGGAGCATAGAGGGGAAGATTTAAAGTGTTGAAGGAAAAGTAGTTTTTGTTACTCTCTTGCTTTCATCTCCTTAGAGGACTCCAATTACACAGTTATTTGGTTACTTGAAGCTTTGTCCCAGTTCACTAAGGCTTTCTAAAAAAGTTTCTTTCTTTCATCTATGTTCCACTTTGGATAATTTCTGTTGTGTCTATTGGTCTCTGTGTTTGAATAGTTTCTATTGATTTGTTCAGTAATATTTTCTTCTGTATTATCTTCTGCAATATGAATTATTTCTTCTATCTCAGGAGTCAGTAGATTACAGTCAGTGGGCTAAATTCAGACAGTTGTTGTGAATAATCTTATACTGAAACACAGTCACCTCCATATACTTACATAATATTGATGGCTGTTTTTACACTACACTTATACCAGAAACTATATGGCTCACAAAACCTAATTTATTTTTATTTTATTTTTTTACTATCTGGCTTTTTACAAATAAATAAGTAAAGTTTGCTGACACCTGCTGTAGCTAATTGAACATATGGAATATAGTCGTACTGACTGTTTTAATGTCTTTTCTACTAATTATATAATTGTCATTTGGGGATCAGTTTTGTTTGATTTTTCTTATTAGGAATTGCATTTTCCCTGCTTCTTTGCATGTCTGGCAATGTTGGATTACATATCAGACATTGTGATTTTTACCTTGTGGAGTGCTGCATTATTTGTCTTCCTCTAAAATTCTGTTCTAGGGCTTAGGGTATTTGGAAACAATGTAATTTATTAGGTTTTCCTTTAAATTGCTGCTGCTTTTGGGGGTAAAGTTGTGTTTACATTAGGGTTAATTTTTTTCCCCATAATTGAGGCAAGAATTTTACTATTCTAATTGATGTATTCTGAATTATGAGGTCTTCCAATCTGGCTTTGGGGAACAGGCATTCTCCTGGCCCTCACGATACCTCTACTTCTGCTCTGATTCTTTCCTTAGACTCAGGTGCTTTCGTCCCCCATATGCTATGGCCAAGACTCACCTGAATACTCAAGCATGATCCTGCATAGATCTCTGCAACACTCTAGCCACATCATTCTTTTCTTTGAATCTGCCCGACAAGTTCTCTTAACCTTTACTTCCCTGGAATTTTGGCTCAGGGTGATAGCTGGGCTCGTCTTGTGTTTACCTCCCTAGACTGTAGCCTGTTACACGTTCTCCAAGTCATACGCTAAGCCAATTATAGTACACTCTTTGTTTGTTTCCCATCTTTCATGGATCTCTTTTATTGCCTGATATCTAATGTCTTGAGTGTCATTTCTCCCCCCACATTTACTTCCTTATTTTTAACTGTTTCAGCTGGGAAGGTTAATCTGATACCCTGTACTTGATTTTGACTGGAAGTGGTAGCCTCCTCCCAATGCTCTCTAACGTCTCAAGTAGTGTAGCTGGAGTGAAAGGAGGAACCTAGCATACGCTTCCTCCTTAGCCCCAAAGGCCTCTCACATTCAGCCTGCATCTATCCCAATCAGGTAGTTAGCTTAACTGGGCAGACTCTTTAAACTAGTTCTTGCATTCCACTTCTTGCATTTCATTAGAAAAACAATCACCAAATCCAATTCTTGTACCCTTTTCTAACTCATCACAAATATTTTCGCTAAAGTAGCAGTTCAAGTATCTGTTCTAAGGATAATGTTACTCCAAACCTTGGAGGTTTGATACAAATCTTATCTTTAATATTATTTTGGTTATTTCAAAAGTAATCAAGGAAAGAACAATATGTTCTTTCCAATAAATGTTCACACATTTATATATTTTCAGGAAAGCATATACAAAATTTTACAGAAATATTAGTAATTTAATATTTTTTACTACTTTAAAGATTTACATAGGTATCTAAAAAATAGTTGCAATCTGTTTAATGTATTTTATAACAAAGGATCATATGACTTACACAAATTTTTTACTTTAAAAAATTTACTGAATTTAGAAATCTTACTATGAACACAAACCCTAACAGAGGTATAGCAAGTAATTCCAAATATTATATTTGCTGAATTTCTTTAAAGAATTATTTTTGAGGGACAATTTGCATCATAAAATTTTCAGATTTTATAACCGCTATTACAAAACCTTATCTTCTTCATAAAATAATTTCAGAAGCTCTATGACTAGTAAAACTATTGATGATTAAATCAATAAAATAGTGTAAATTAGAATTGTAATATAATTCTTATGGCTGTGGACTTTACTATAGACTTTAACTTAAAACAAATATGAAAATTTTATTATCTACAAAACATCTACTATGTTGACATAATATTTTAATGGTTTTACATCTATCCTGCTAGTAGTCTTACATTGAATTTGACCATGAAGGAGATATTTTTTTGAATAATAGTATTTGTTAATTTATTACTGTCAAATTTTTTGGCTTAAAATGTCAGTAGTTGAAATACAAAAGTGTGGTAATAAGCATTTCAGTTAGCTTTATTTATCTATATAGTTAATTAACAACCAGTAAAGTTGATTAAATTTGGTTTTGCAAGTTCAAAGTTATCGAATAATTTCATTCATATTTTTCTGCCTATCAATCTCTTTTCGCAAAACTTGGAAGCAACCTTCAAGACATAGTAGTGTATCAATTATTGCCTTATTCTAACTATATATATATAGATTTAATGTAATGCTTGTTTGTTTTAATGAAAATTGAAGTTATTTAATAACATCTATTACTAATTAAAAGGCCGAAATGAAGTAATATAGAACCACCAATAGCCTATCACTTATCAATACACACACTTCTCATAATCAGAGATACCCTCCTGTAAAAAAAAAAAAAAAGTCTTTAACATTTATTTAAAATACCTCCTAGGAAGAGCTTTTACAATCCAAGTTTCATTATGAAAATAATTTTTATCACATATTATGGCTTCAAATATGGATTTTCTAATAAAAGTGATGACATAGTCTTAATTGCAGTGTTACAAATATAACACTATAAGAGGACAAACTGGGAATGAATTACAGTTACTTGCAGTTATATGCAGAAATCATTACGTATTTAAAATGTCAAAAGATGAATATATTTACACATAGTGAAATGATACTAGAGATTGACTTATTTATTATAGTTTCTCTATCTCCAAAATACATTCATTTATTTGACAAACTGGAAGATTATCACTTATGTTGTAATCATAACTTGTTATTTCTAGTTTGTTGTTAATTATTTATTCTTGTAATTAGCCATTTACAAATTGAGTTGGCAATAATTATAGCTCTTTTGACATCACATTGGGAAAGCAAATCTTATATTATCACTTTAATATACAATATATGATGCAAAATGCCTCACCTTTTAAAAAACTCTCAAATATATGTAAAGATCTTTGAAACTAGTATCAGTGGGAAGATTGGTCCTTCCTACTTTTATATGGAGAATGACAATCTTTTACACCTCTCATTATCTTTGTAAATATATGTTATAGTTCCTTGACATTATATTTGATTTGAATAACTGCTTAAAGCATCAATTTTCTCACAAAATGCATACTGATATTATTTGTTATACATTCAAATTCATATGATGCATTTTTGTTTGAATTTTCCATACATATTTTATGATAAAAATATTGAATTTCATAAACACATGATGTGCTTTCATTTTTTGGTGGTTACATATAAAAAGTCAAATATCTTAAGGGGAAATAAATTATTAATAAAAGAAAGAAAATTAGGTAGATAAATCAGGTAGTGGTGGAATCATGATGTATATATTCTAAATGAATTTATTGAATAAATTGTTGACTTTTAATAAAGTTATCCAATCAAAATTTGGTTCATTAATTTATGTTTTCTAAGACATACATTTGTCTCAAATGCAGCATTTAAAAACTAAAGCATTATCTGTTAAGTATCTGGAAGGATACTGATAACATAATTAAAATGATTTAACTTGAGAAACAGTAATGAGGAAAATATTCCTAAAGGTATTAGCAGGGTAGAAGAAACATATATGGGGGTTAAATATCAATCACAAAAGCAACTGCAGGGAACTGTTATGTTCAACAAGGGTAGAACAGAGAAACAGAGTTAGTCTTGGAAAGCTGAAGACAGACTAGTAGAGTAGTGGATTTGAAGTGGATTTTATAATGCAAACAATCTTATAAAGTGGAAATGCATAATTTCAGGTCATACACTGAGACATACAGAAGTTTAATGATTTGCTCTGGTCACACTACTCAGAATTTTATAGAAGAAAAATTTGAACCCAGATTATCTGACTTGTACAAACTTTGCTTCGTTGACAAATAAAACCTGCCTATAGAGCTACAACTGATGTGAGGGGATGGAAGCCACAATATTTGTTATAAAGTTTTTTATTAAAAATATAATTTGAAATTGATTTTATTTTTGTTATTATATCATGTATGTCTTTTATTTTCTCTATGTGTACTCTCTTAATTGCCTGAAATTTTCAAAATGGTTTAATATTTTTGAACTTTATAATTTTTTTTTTTTTAAGTAGGCTTCACACCAGCCTGGAGCTCAAGGGGGGGCTTGAACTCACTACCCTGAGATTGAGACCTGAGCTGAGATCAAGAGTCAGACGCTTGGGGTGCCTGGGTGGCTCAGTTGATTAAGCATCTGACTCTTGATTTTGGCTTAGGTCATGATCTCAGGGTCATTGAGATCAAGCCCCATGTCAGGTTCCCCATTCAGCAGGGAATCTGCTTGAGATTCTCTCCCTCTCCCAATGCCCCTCCCCCTGCTCTCCTGCACCATTCTCACTCTTTCTTTCTCTCTCTCTCTCTCTCACTCGCGCACGCGCACGCAAATAAATAAGATCTTAAAAGAAAAAGAAAAAGAGTCAGATGCTTAACCAACTGAGCCACCCAGGCTGCCCTGAACTTTATAAATTTTATCCTCAATTTCATACGTGGGGAGTTTAGTTAAGTACTATATTATGTTAAATGATAATTATTGACAAATTATTTAATAAAAATCAATCTTCAAATGTTATAAAAAAAAGATGGAGAAGATAAGTGATTTTTTTTCTGTCCTAAATAGAACACAATATCAAATCCCTTTTGCTTGATTATAGAACTGAGCATGATAGCCAATTAACTCACTGTTGTTTAATTATAAATACCCCAGTTTTAAAAACACAGTTTAGATAGGACAATGTAACTACAGCTTCTCACTATAAAGCTCTCAGTGAAAAAAAAAAAATAGCTTTTTTTTTCATCCTTCTGAGAAGTTAAAAATCTTCTAAATCCCTTTGTTGTTTCTTGTAAAGTTTTCTCCTGTCTCTTTTACCCTACTCTGGCAGGTGATTTTGAGCTGATTTAGTAAACACATTCAATATAGGCTGTTATTAGGAAGCCGAGGTAAAATGATATAGGCTGTTTTTCACTCCTTTGGATACTGTTATAGGGTGTAAAGCATTACCATATTTAGCACCAGCCTTTAAACTACTGAGTATTTTATCTTTCCAAGTGCATATAAACATAATATATAATACATAATTCTAAATATACTACTTATGTATGTGCATATATATATGTATATATGTGCATATACATATCTGAATATATATATCAATTGTATTTATGTGTATATGTACAGTTTGGATATACTATTGCATATGATATATATATTGTTTCAGGTTAACACAATTCATTACTTATTCTTTGATAAACAATTGACATTGTACATTGTCGTCTAAATCGAATTAATCTGGAGATCTCACAGTTATGCAGCTGTCTTCCTGACACACAGCAATTCATCTATCCATGTTTCTTTTGAAATTAAGTTTATAATGGTTGGGAATATCTGGAGCTCATTTTGTCTCAAATCTCTATGGTACTCCTCATTCCTGCCTTTAAACAATAGATTCAAAATTGGCAAAGATATTGCAATAATTGTTAAAAAGAAAAAAATGGACCTTGAGTTACTTCAATTCAATCATACTATAAGACTAATGGAGATTTCATCTGCTTCTAAAAGTTAAAACAGTGAGAGAGTAGGAATCTCGGACACTATATCTGTGTTTGGTAAATTACCAAGTTTAGCTCATACCTGTAGTATTTTATTGAAACTGAATTATGTCTTTGAACTTTAGTTTCATTTTACTGTTAATTGCTTGGAAACAAAAGTGAATCATGAAACTCTGGTTATTATTCTTGATGATAAGACTACTATTGAAAATAATTTTGCCTGTAGATGGGGGGAATATTAAAAAATGATGTACTCTTGCCATCAAATGCCCTAAATATAGTCCTAGTATATCCATTAAAAATGTGTTTGAGCTCCCTGGTGGATGTGACTTTTCTTCCTCATACTGCACAGTTTTTATGGATGATCTCCTGCCTTAACTTCTGTATCATGTAATCACTAAGCTGGCCAATTCCTCAATATCTATCAAATCCAGTGACACCTCTAGAGCCTTGCTGCCACTTCCCTGAGTCACCGCAGTATCTTGTCTAAATTACCTGACTTCCTTAAAATTTATTTTTCCTATTTTGTGTCTTACTTGGCTACTCTTTATCTCTTTACCTGCTGAAATGACCATTCTAAAATTCAAACGTTATTCTACTTTCCATTACCCTCAAGATAAAATAAAAATATTTTAATATGGCACCCGAGTTCCTAAATAAACTGGGTTCCCTCTCTCTTCACCTCTTTACTTGACACTCTTACAGACTCAAGTCACATTTTAATATTTTTATTATATTCTCTGTGTATTAAGCATCTTCTACCATTCTTCGTTTCTTCTGGGTGGCATCTATTTATCCTTCAGGTTTCACCTTACTTGTAAAAGACTTTTCCAGCTCCCAAGATCAATTATTTTCTATTTCTGTATTCACCATTTTTAGTACTCTGCACTTCCTTCATTACGTCTGGCACAGGCTTCATGACGGAAAGATCCTTATTTTAACCTCTGTGCCCAAGTTACATAAGAAAGTGACTTTCCATTTTTAAGAAAATGTTATTTAAGCAATGCCTGAAATATGTACTCAAAATGAATGGAAATGTATTAGGAAGTGAAAGAGGTAAAAATGACAGTGGATCTGGCAGTTAGGGTTTACAGATGAAACTATTATAGTGGTATCTGAAGCGAATTCTGATCTTAGTCCTTTAGAGAAGTTCTTATATACATGAGTAAGAAGACACATATATACATGGATATGCATTAAGACCTTGCTTTTAAGACAGAAAGAAAAGGAAACGACCCAAATAACCCATAAGGAAAGGATAAATTTTGATATACTTTTACAATGAGACATCATATCGTGGTGGAGAATGAGTAAACTGTAATGACCTATAGCATCAGGAATAACCTGGGGAAAAATCATCATATTACTTGTAGAAACAATCAAGTAATAAAACCATTAATATATGTACCATTTTAGAATAAATGTGGCCTCTGTTAAGAGAAGGAAGAGACTGGGATCAAGACTTTAATTCTGTCTACAACATTTTATCAATAAAAAATAATGATATATTTTTTTATAGATTAATAATCCATACAGATTTTATTAGACATTTAAGGGAGTACTTAAAGGAAAAATATTAAAGAATAATAGAATAAAATGCTAGACTCTATGGTATATAAAATAGAATGCTAGACTGAATGATATGTAAAATATTCAACAAACCATTTATTGAAAATTTGGACTAATCTGTAGGAACTGCATAAGATATTGAGATAGTACCTTCCATTGCAGATTAAGACTATGATGATGTGATAGCTGCAGTTATATTATTTTCAAAAAACTAATGAGATAGGGCATTTTTTAAAATGGGGCTTTAGTCAAATAGAGAGCAAGATAAAAAGAAATGCCTATGTAGAGAAAATTATTCCCTATCATGTGGACAAACTGGTCATTTTGATGAAATAAACTTCAGGCAAGTCTGTTTCATATACTGAGACCGCCATTTTTCATTCTTGATGTTCCCCTACTATTTATTGCCAGTCTATGCACATGTGTCTCTCTCACATAAAATCATTTCTTGTCTGCATTTTGAGATCTTGCTCCCAAATTACCTTTAAATTAGAGAAGTTGTTATCAAATTGAATTCCAAGAAGCCAAAATAAAATGAACTGGTTTTACATTTCTCTTTTCTCTCAGATGGTTGGGAAATGAAATCAGGGTAATATTAGCTTTTAGAAACTTTAGTCTCAAGTGTACCTGATTATTATTAACTCAGCTCTGCCACTTCCCACACCTGAGGGAAGAAGGCTGGGAATTCCATTTCTCAGAATTCCTTGAAAGCAGTTTTCTGGGTTAGATTCGATTAATGAAAGTCATTCATAAGTGATTTGGAAATGGAAAAAAAAAAGGAAGCCATTAATATATGGTACAAGTTGCCAAAAAGCTTTAGATTGCAAATTTTTAGAAACTTCTAGGCAAGCTCATGCTAGTCAATAACTGGATACTACAAGCAGGTGACGTCATTCAAGGAGGCTTCAGTAAGAATCCTGCAACTGATGACTGAATGACTTATGTTTCCCATGTGAACCAGGCTTCTAGGAGACTTTAGCTTCCTGAATTAAATATCTTCTTGCTTTAAGTCCTTAGAATGGCCTTTGTTTTCTTGGCAAAATCTTGATTAACCAACTAGAGTCTACAGTGGATTATATCTGAATATCTTTTACTAATAAAATATAATGCGCCTTTTAAATATGAAGCATCTAACTCTCAGAGCCAAATGACCAGTCACCAAAAAAGATGCATGGTATGTTTGTCGTAGGTTACTGAAGTAATTAAAGTTACAAGCATTAGTAATCACATGGAAGTTCCACAATATCCAGTAACAGTATTCTAAGTTGAAGGAATGAGCATGAACTAAAGCAAAGAGGAAAATTATGGCCTGTTATGTATTACTTACAATAAAAGAATATGATATAATTTAACAAAGCTGTACATTTTTTATATTTCTACAAAATGTGATTTTAAATCAAAATATGAAGAACTATATAGACATATTGTAAATAATTTGTAAATCAGAGAAGAGCCTTAAGAAGAAAATGAAAATATAGGATGCAATTTAGGATCACCCAGAGATGGAGTGAAGAATGTTGCTCAGAAAAACATATATATCAAGTATACTAACAACCCTATTTGTATATATGCATTCACGCACACATAGTTTAAATTAATTGGACTCTATGCATATGCCTCAAACTGAATCATGAATATATCCAACCGTATTAAATATCCTAACTCAAAACACTTTTAAAATCTAATTTCTATCAAGTGATGAAATATACTTTATTATATCAACCATTCATTTTTCTCAAATATCAGATACAGAAAATATCAAAGTAAACAGTTTACATTTGCTAAAAACAAAAACTAAACAAAATACAAAAGAATGAGAAAAACTACACTTAACACATTTTTGTATTTTTCTTTGGTGAAACCCTAAACTGGACTTTCTGGGTGAATATATGAATAGCTTCATTGGACTTTACCAAATTTATGTGATAAATTTACACTGAGTATAAACAACTATACAAACAGCAACAAGCTGGACAACCTAGAAGAAATGGAAAAATTCTTGGAAACATACAACTTACCAAGACTGAATCAGGTATAAATACGAAATATGAATAAACCACTTACTAGTCAGGATATGGAATCCGTAATCAAAAATCTCACTATACAGAAAAGCCCAGGACCAGATGCCACCACTGGCAAATTTTATCACAAATTCAAAGAAGAATTAACACCAGTCCTCACACTGTTCCAAAAATTGAATGGGAGGGAATACTCCCAAACTCATTGTATGAGACCAGCATTGTTTTGACACCAGAACAAGAAAAGGAAACTATAAGAAAAGAAAACTACAGATCAATATCCCTGATGAATATAGATGCAAAAAACTCTCAATAAAATACTTGCAAATTGAATTCAGCAGCACATGAAAAGAATCATTCACCATAATCAAGAGGAATTTATCCCTGGGATGTGAGAATGGTTCAACACACACAAATAAATCAATGTGCTCTATCACATTAACAGAATGAAATAAAATAATCATATAATCATCTCAATAGATGCGGAAAAATTATTTGACAAAATTTAACTTCCATTAATAATAGAAACTCTTAGCAAATGAGGCATAGAAGCAACATCTCAACTAAATAAAGGCCATATGCAACAAGTTCACAGCTAACATCTGACTCAGTGGGGAAGGTTTGAAAGTTTTTCCTCTAAGATCAGGAAAACGCAAATGGTGTCCACTCTCACCACTCCAATTCAGCATAGTATCAGAAGTCTTAGCAAGAAAGATCAGGCAAGGAAAAGAAGTAAAAGGAATCAGAACTGGAAAGGAAGAAGTAAAATTATCTCCATTTGCAGATAATGTCATTTTATATAAAAGAAAGACTGACCAAAAACTGTTAGATCTAATGAATGAATTTAATAAAGCTGCAGGACACCAAATCAGCATACAGAAATCTGTAGTGTTTCTACAGACTAACAAATTTTCTGCAAAAGAATTGAATAAATTGATCTTATTTACAATAGTTTTGAAAGCAATAAAATACTTAGGAATAAATTTAACTGAAGGCATGAACAATCTCTACTCTGAAAATTACAACACACTGATGAAAGAAACCCAAGTAGAGACAAATAAATGGAGAGCTACCCCATGTCCATGGATTGGAAAAATTAACATGTTGAAATGTCAATACTACTAAAGCCATCAATAAATTCAATGTAATTTCTATCAAATTCCAGTGACTTTTTTACACAAGTATAAAAAACATCCTAATATTTATATGGAACCACAAAAGATCCCAAATGACCAAAGGAATGTTGAGGAAAAAAGCAGGAGGCATCACACTTCCTAACTGCAGGCTATACTATGTAGATATAGTTATCAAAACTTTGGAGTATTGCATAAAAACAGACAAATAGACCAATGGAATAGAACCCCAAAATAAACCCAAGAATAGTCAACTAATATTTGACAAGGAGCCAAGAATATACAATGGAGAAAAGACAGTCTCTTCAATAAATGATGCTGAGGTAATTGGACATTCACATGTAAAAGGATGAAACTGGATGCATTTCTCACACTATTCACAAAAATTAACTTGAAATGGATTATAGAGTTAAATGTAAGACCTTGAACTATGCAACTCTAAGAAGAAAACCTAGGAGTTAATCTCCTTGAAAATGAGTCTTGGTAACGATTCTTTTTGGATACGGCATCTAAAGCTCAAGCAACAAAATAAAAAATGAACAAGTGGGGATACATCAAACTAAAAACCTTCCACGCAGTAAAAGAAACCATCAACAGGGTGAAAATACAACTATGGAATGGGGAAAAATATTTGTAAACCATGTATTTAATAAGGGGTTAATATTCAAAATAAATAAAGAACTCATACAATTCAATAGCAAAAACAAAAATGAAAACCAAAAACAAATAACCCAATTAAAAGATGGACACAGGGGGCGCCTGGGTGGCACAGCGGTTAAAGCGTCTGCCTTCGGCTCAGGGCGTGATCCCGGCCTTACGGGATCAAGCCCCACATCAGGCTCCTCTGCTATGAGCCTGTTTCTTCCTCTCCCACTCCCGCTGCTTGTGTTCCCTCTCTCGCTGGCTGTCTCTATCTCTGTCAAATAAATAAATAAAATCTTAAAAAAAAAAAAAAAAAAGATGGACACAGGACCTGAATAGACATTTCTCCAGAGAAGATATATGATAAGCCAACAAGTATATGAAAAGATGCTGAACATCACTAGTCAATAGAGAAATGTAAATTCAAACCACAGTGAGATATCACTCATGCCTGGTAGAATGGCTATCACAAAACAAAAACAAAAACACAAGAGATAAATGCTGGTATGGATGTGGAGAAAAAGAAACCCTGTACACCACTGGTAGGATTACAAATTAGTACAGTTCTATGGCAATCAGTATGGGAGATCCTCTAAAAATTAAAAATAGAATTACCACATTATCAAGGAATCCACTTTTGGGAATATAGTCAAAGGAACAAAAATATTAACTCAAAAAGACATCTGCACCCCCATGTTCATAGCAGTATTATTTACAATAGCCAAGACATGGATACAATTTAAGTGTCCACCTATGGATAAATGGATAAAGAAGTTATGTTATATATATATAACATTTATATATTTAATATATATAAATTTTTAAATTTAATACAATATATTTAAATATAAATATATATCTATATATTCCTCTCTCTCTCTCTTTCTATGTGAGAAGAGAAAAATAAGGAAATCCCACCACTGCAACCTCACGGACGGATGTTGAAAGCATTATGCTAAGTGAAATAAGCCAGACAGAGAAAGACAAATACTGTATGATTTCACTTACATGTGGAATCAAAGGAAAAAGCCTCACAGATCTCTTTTTCTTGTGGTTCTCTAATAACTTGTGGTTATTAGAGATGGAGAGTGGGAGAGGGGGAATTGGAGAAAGGTGGTCAAAAGGTACAAACTTTCAGTTATAGGAAAAATAAATACAAGGGATGTAATGTACAAAATGATGACTCTAGCTAACACTGTTGTAGGATACACAGGAAAGTTGTTAAGAGAGTAATCATAAGGGTCCTCATCACAAGGAGAGTTTTTTTTTTTTCTTTTTATTCTATCTATATAAGAAGAAGCTATATGTTAGCTAGAACTATTGTGGTAATTACTTCACAATATATTTAAATCAAACCATCATGCTATATGCCTTAAATTATAATGATGTATGTCAATTATTTTTCAATAAACCTAGGAAAAAAAAACACCAAAGGGGGCAAAAATTTGTATTGGGTACTATACAAGAGGACGCACACACACACACACACACACACACACACACACACCCCTGCTTAGATACTCACATATATATGGCTATTGGAGAGATATATATGCACACATATATTTCCATTTACATGTAAGTATTTTTATTTTTAAATATTAGTTTAATAGCTAATATTAGTTTTTCATTTTTATATTTATATAATACATATTTACATTGAATTTTTATTTTATCTGATTATTTTTTTTTTTTATTTAAGATTTTATTTATTTATTTGACAGAGATAGAGACAGCCAGCGAGAGAGGGAACACAAGCAGGGGGAGTGGGAGAGGAAGAAGCAGGCTCATAGCGGAGGAGCCTGATGTGGGGCTCGATCCCATAACGCCAGGATCACGCCCTGAGCCGAAGGCAGACGCTTAACCGCTGTGCCACCCAGGCACCCCTTATCTGATTATTTCTGAGTTGAATCTATTTTATACATTTATCATTGAGATCTTTTTATTTTTAATTCTCCTGTAAGTGTATTCTGATCATTTAAAAATTGTACCATTTTCTTATTTCTTCTTACACATTTTTACACATTGATATATGTTATCATTTATAGATGTTCTTTCTTAATTTATTGTATTAAATTTTATTTATTTTATTTCTTTTTTAAAGATTTTACTTATTCATTTGAGAGAAAGAGAGAGAGAGGCAGAGGGAGAGGGAGAAGCAGACTCCCTTGCTGAGCAGAGAGCCTCACGTGGGGCTCAATCCCAAGACACCGGGATTATGACCTAAGCCGAAGGCATATGCTTAACTGACTCGCTACCCAGGTGTCCCTATTGTATTAAATTCTAAAATAAAATAGATATGTAAATACACTCAACTTAAAAATGCTCACCTCTCTCTTAAAAATAATAAAAAAAAGTTACTGAACCTATAACCTGTCCCCATAGAGAGAATTCACCTTAGATAATGGCCTCTACGCACTGTCTCAATTTCTGATTGATTCATTGATTGTTTCAAGTTTTTATTTAAATACTAGTTAACATAGGGTGAAATATTAGTTCCAGGAGTAGAATTTAGTGATTCATCACTTATACAACACCCAGTGCTCAACATGACAAGTGCCCTCTTTCATACCCATCACCCATTTAGCTCATCCCCTGCCACCCTCCACTCCAGCAACCTTCAGTTTGTTCTCTATAGTTAAGAGTCTTTTTTATGGTTTGCCTCTTTTCTTTCTATGTTCAGCTGTTTTGATTCTTAAATTCCACTTGTGAGTGAAATCATATGGTATTTGTCTTTCTTTGACTGACTTATTTCTCTTAGCATAATATACTCTAGCTCCTTCCATGTCATTGCAAATGGCATGATTTCATTCTCTTTTGTGACTAATATATTTTATATATATATATATATATATACCGTAATTTCTATATCCATTCATCAGTTGATGGAAATGTGGGCTCTTTCTATAATTTGGCTATTGTCGATAATGCTGCTATAAACATCGGGGTGCATGTGCCCCTTTAAATCGGTATTTTTGCATCTTTTAGGCAAATACCTAGTTGTGCAATACCTTCTACTAACTCTTTTTGAAACCCATTTTAATTTAAAAAAAAAGTCTCAACTTGGAAAGAAGTGGAAATATAATGAAATCTCAAGTTACACAGTTAACATATTGAAAAATAAATAAAATTTTGCAGAGACAGTTGCAGCTAACTATGCAGACCTCCCCAACCCCTTTGCTTCTCCATTCTGCCCGCAATCAACATTAATGTCAAATTGGTATCTTTCTTCCCTTTCAGGTTTTTGCAATTTTATGACACACATATGCTTTTACATAACAAGTTATATTTTTGCTATGTTTTCCCACTTTATGTTCATGATACCATACTCTCCATGTGAAAATTATTCATTTCATCTACTGTACAGTATTATATACTATGTTGTAGGCCATTCTCTCACTAATGAGACTTCTGATGTAAGTTGATTATAACATGTGATAGTAGAAACAATGCTATAATGAAAAGCCCCTTCCACGGGAATCATTGTGAATGTGTCAAAGAATGACTTGTGTAAAACCATGGGGGGTGGGAATTGCTACAACAACAGCATGTAAAACTTTTTTGGTATTCTGTCTGGTCCACCTTTTTTTTTTTTTTTCTTTTCTTTTTTACTCACCCCAGCTGTTTTGGCAAGCAGTTGCACAGACCTCACATTCTGCCCTGGGTCATCATCATAGCCTCCACTGGGATGACTGTTGGAATCCACTCAGCAATTCTGATTCATGTGCAAATCTAGACATGTAAGGGAGTTAAAATGCAACACGATGAAACTCTGGTTGATACATATTTACTCAGGCAGTCAATTCTCAGATGCATTCTTGCTTATAAAACACAATAATCCATTTAATCCATTTTTCTAGCTCTGCTAACATGTGCTGCTTGCCACTAGAAACTAAGGCCAGATGCCAAAAGCCACAAGCTCCAAACAAGCCCCTGTGACCCAGTTTTCAACCAGTTTGATCCAGTTCAAACACCTTGCTAACCCTACGGATGACCTTGGGATCACTACCATCTAATTGTAAAAACAAAAAACACACCTACCAGTGCCATGACCGATCAGACTGCACCCATTTAAGGCAAGAAAAGAGGAGGCATTCTGATTTGGAGAAGCCACTCATCCCTTCCTCCAAAACCTCTACATCAGCTGGCTTAATCAGCCCCTTAATTACCCTAACCCCCACAGAATGTTAACCATAAGACCTAATGGGGGAGACGCTGCCTTTAGAGCATCAGCGGCCCTTCTCCATTCTAGGGCCATTGGATGAATTACGTGCTTGTCATCAAATAATGTTTTGTTATTTGGCTATTTGGCCAACAGTATTAAGTAGGGAAAGAACCTACCACTTCACTCACAATATCATTTGTAACGTAGGAAGGTAATTGTAACTATAAAAGCTGTAGGGTTAGAGGATTCTGTTAAGAGCTTTGAAAAACTCACAAAATTGTGTAAATTCAGCATAGCAAATAACAACCCAAGGCACACAAGAAAGAACACCCCCAAGCCATTGTTAAAGACACGTATAACTCTGACAACGTCAGGGCAAACAGTGATGAAAATCAGACCCAGGATTTACTTTTAACTAGGAGTTACAAAAGATTAATACACAGCCTCAACAAGTCTTCTAGACAGAAGTCAGGGTCCCTGTAGGGAATGATGAGATCTGAGTCCTAGGATAGAGTCATTAGTGTGTGACAGTCTAAAGATCTTCCAGGTCGGATTTCCCCGAGGCCTCCAAGCAGCCAATTCCATCAGATGAACAGAAAAGCCTCTGCCATGAAGACCCTAAAAAACCCTAATCCGGCAATTGCCCCACAAGAGGATGCATGTTCTACACAATATTTACCCCCTACTTTGTGCAGGCCATCTTCAAACTAACAACTAGGGTGTGGTGAGTCTAAGCTCCTCCCAGGAAGAGTACACATATCCAAATAACACCTCACTGATACATGAGGAGATCTGGAAGGCATTGGGAATGTGTGGGAGATAAATCTTGAGGTTAGATAAGGTAAGGTTTATTGGCATAAAAGTATTATCTTGTGATTTGTGGCTTAATGTCCTGTTCAGAACACTGGTTTGGGGATGATGATATCCTGCAGTAATTGAGGAGGTGAGGTAGGAAATGCCTTGACAGAGTATTGAGAAAAAGAAAAAGACAACTGAGTGAATTAAGAATATTTGGGTAGAATTATCTTGTGAGCCTGAGAAATTAATTAACTCTTAGGTATAATCCCTGAAGGAATGGAAAACAGATTCTGCTGTTCTTTTTTTTTTCTTTTTTTTTTTTAAGATTTTATTTATTTATTTGACAGAGAGAGAGACAGCCAGCGAGAGAGGGAACACAGGCAGGGGGAGTGGGAGAGGAAGAAGCAGGCTCATGGTGGAGGAGCCTGATGTGGGGCTCGATCCCAGGACTCCGGGATCATGCCCTGAGCCGAAGGCAGATGCTTAACGACTGTGCTACCCAGGCACCCCAGATTCTGCTGTTCTTGACTCACAGTGTCCTTACTGATATCAAAGATCTTGGTTGAAGGACAATAGCTCTCTCGGTCACACTGGACCACAGCAGAGAGCCAACACAGATTTTCTCAATGACCCTGTTTCTCCTCACAAGGGTAATTCTCATTGTCATGGAGAAAGAAATGCACCCCCCCCCCCCCCCCCCCCCCCCCCCCCCCCCCCCCC
>NW_024426230.1:17784443-17856620 GCF_017311325.1 Ursus maritimus | reverse complement strand
CCCCCCCCCCCCCCCCCCCCGCCGCCCAGGCAAGAAAGCCAGAGGAGAAACTAGAATGTTTTAATCTGTAGTCATTCATGGCAGTGGCTAGTAGATCAACTTGTAGAAGTGAAAGGATAGAAAATGAACTAGTGTGTTACTGAACTTTATAACCTAGAAGAAAAGGCAAAGGCTGGGAAGCAGAAGCTGCCTCAAAAGTAAAGGTAAATGGTAATCTCTAACTCAGTTTCCAGACAAAACTACTTCCCATACTCGGACTCTATTGACTGAAAGAGATTCTGGTTTTGTTTTCCTTTGAAGTTGACCTTACAAGAAAATAAAATATCTAATACTTAATTCTTCCCTAACTAGACCTGAGTCCATTCATAAGGATACATATATTCTTGGGAAAGGGTATATCTCACACCTCTGAAGACCTATTTCATACAGTGACTTAGGTTAGTAAACCCAAGCATCACCATGGCACTCAGTTAAGGCTGGGAACTTCAAGAGGTCAACTGATAAATGGACTAATGGCTAAGATTTGTGGCTTAGTGGGTCCATGGACTCACCCTGTGGTCATTTTTCTAATCCCTGAATGCAAATTTCCTGCCAAGTAAGTAAAAACAACTACAGTAGGAATGGCAAAGTGAAAATGCCTAGCATTGATCACATCCCCAACTCTTGACCTCCAAACGAGACGGTAAAGCAGAAACCATACCGTAATTTTTGAGGATTTGCAGATTAGTGCAAAAGCATGCAGAGTTGTAGGTCACATCATATCCTATTTCCATTTCCTTAACTGTCACCTGCAAAACACAGAAAGATCATGTCAGCCTAACATCACTAACAAGGCGATGACAGCAATGGCAGCTGCGGTGCTATCTCTGGAATGCTTACCAAAACAGATATCCCAATCTGTGCATTTGCTATGGGATCAGAAATCTGACAAATATGTTTCTTTTTTTTTCCCACATTCTATCCATTAAAAAAAAAATTGTTTGCTTTTATGTAGGAAGGGTGTTGGAATATGTTCCCTATTTTGCCCAAGGGATATTTTAAATTTCCTGCTGTCACTAAATAATACTCAGGAATTTCCATCATCAGCCGAATGTCAGAGTGGCCCAGTATAGTGATGACATCATGTTGACTGGATCTGGTACACAGTTAAAGTGAAAGTACTCTAAATACTCCAGCAAGAAACATGGATACCAAGGCATGGGAGAAAAACTTAAGAAAAACTTAAGTGAGGATGATACATATGCAAATGTTCACATGATTATTCCCTGTAATGTAAAAGGTAAGTTTTTGCATCTCACATGCTACCATTAAAAAAAAAAAAAAAAAAAAAGCCACATTGTTTGGTAGACTTTTGGATGTTGGAGGAAGTATCGCTGAGTGTTGGGGATATTACCAGTTCTAAGTGAGTCCTAGACCTCTACAATGATCCGATGGGTGGCAAGTTTATTACTTATCAGGTCTTATTACCCAGCAGAAGCTTTCTGCAATGGATGAAAACGTTGGGTAGTGCTCTCACCACCCCCATATGAGAATCACACTATACAATTCTATGGTTATGGAGCAGATATTCCTTTTACTGCAAAAATTGCTCACTACTTGTAAAGTAACATCTTTCAAGATATACATTGAAACTAATTATCAGACCATAGCATATCAAGTGACTGTGACCAGAGCGGCCCATCTTGAGCTGAAATTTATCGACTGAGTCATAACTTTGTATGAATGTGGTAGCTATTATGTGACAGAAATAGCATATTTGGCATCAGATCTAAGAAGGTCCAGAAGGCACAGTATGGTTATAAAAAAGACTACTCTGAGGACAGAGATAAATTTTTAAAATCCTTAAAAAATGCCTTCAAAAAGATTTTAAAAGTTAATATATGCAGAAAGCAAAAACAGAATGGATAAAAGAGAACTCAGAGCAGAAGAAAAACATCTCTAAAAGAAAAAGAAAGCAGGGTAGTGCATGTCTTCTCCTTTCTGTATTCTCCTTTCAGAAAAAATATCAAAGCAGATCTATTTTATAACAGAAAAACAATTTAAGCAACACACTCTTTTTCGCTGGAAAAATCTCAGCCCTTTGTTTTATGCAGAATATTAATTATTCAATTATTCTAATCTAAGCATTGTTGATTTTTATTTTTAGAATAAACTTATAGTTGAAGAGCAGAGGCACTTTTTATTACAAAATAAGATATGAATTTGTAAACCTTGATGCTATGAAGACAATGATGAGAGGGAAAACTTTTCCTACATAATACAAATTCAAGAATTACCTAATTTGAAGGAATAAAATTTCTGAAAATATTACACTATCAAAATAATGAATTGAAGAAATAATTATTGCATATCTAAAAGACTCAATCACATGGGGAGCACAATATGGGGAGGCGATGGTTCACACAATAGAGCTAAATTTTTCATCTTTCATTGTCTGGAGTCAATTCATGGTATCTAAAAGTAATAAAAATAGAGCTATAAAAAAGTATTAAGAGTTATGAATGGGGTAGGATGAGCCAAGAGACTTTCTTTTCAGTTTTATTCTATTGTCAAGCACATGTATTAGTTTTATAATAATCATAAAGTAAAAACAGAAATCCATAATATTAAGAGGCTTGTGTTCTTTATTGGCCATGCTGACAAATACTAAAAAATGTGGTTGTATACATTGTGTTGATTTTGGTAAAGAAAGAATGTAAATTGGAGACAGCTATAAAAAGGTCCTGAGAGGAGAGAAATTTTAACTTTGTTAACTCAGCTGTTCCTAGTCTTTAAAAATGAGTGGTATTAGTAAGACATAAATAGTAATACTCTGGGTTAATACAATGACTAATTAAATCCTTAGTTTGGGCAGATTTGGTAGATACTTGCATGCGTGGTATTTCTAATATTAATACAACAAAGGAGGCAAGAATACTAAAAGGGGAAAAGACAGTCTCTTCAACAAATAGTGTTGGGAAAACTGGACAATATATGCAAAAGAATGAAATTGAACCACTCTCCTATACCATACACAAAAATGGATTAAAGACCTAAATGTGAGAATTGAAACCATAAAAATCCTAGAAGAGAGCACAGATATTAATTTCTCTGATATCATTCATAGCAACATTTTTCTAGATATGTCTCCTGAGGCAAAGGAAACAAAAAAATTAAATTAGTGGGGCTACATCAAAATAAACTATTGGGACTACATCTGCACAATAAAGGAAACAACCAACAATTTAAAGGCAACCTATCAAATGGGAGAATATATTTGCAAATGATATATCCAATAAGGGGTTAATCCAAAATATATAAAGAACTTATACTACTCAACAACAAAAAAACACAATCCAGTTAAAAATGGTCAGAGGACCTGAACAGGCATTTTTCCAAAGACAACATACAGATGGACATCAGACATATGAAAAGAGGTTCAACATCATGAATCATCAGGGAAATGAAAATTAAAACCACAATGACATATCACCTTATACCTGTCAGAAACAGCCCAAATGTTCAGCCATAGATAAATGGATAAAGAAGGTGTGAGATATAGATCTCTCTTCTCTCTCTCTCCCCCTCTCTGCAATAGAATACTACCTAGCCATAACAAAGAATGAAATCTTGCCATTTTCAACAACCGGGATGGACCTAGAGGACAGTAGGCTAAGTGAAATAAGTCAGACACAGAAGCAAAAATACCATATGATTTCATTCAAACGTGGAATTTAAGAAACAGAACAAGTAGAGTAAAAAGGAGACAAACAAAAGAATGAACAAAAATCAGACTATTAAATATAGTCAACAAACTGGTAGATCCTAGAGGGGAGGTGAGTGGAGGGCACGGGTGAAATAAAGGGGGTTAAGTATACACTTACCATGATGAGCACTGGCAAATGTATAGAACTGTTGAATCATTATATTGTATATGTGAAACTAATATAACACTATATGTTAATTATACTTGAAAAAATGAAATAAAAATTCTTCATCTGGTATAGTTGCTTACTATTTTTTTCTAAACATATTGCTATGAACTGAATACTTATGTCCCCTCAAAATTCAAATGTTGGGCCCTGATCCCCAATGTGATGGTATTTGGAGGTGAGGCCTTTCAGAAGCAGTTGGGTTTAGATTAGGTTATGAGGATGGCACCCCCCATAAATGCGATTAGTGTCCTTATTTTTTTTTTAAAGATTTATTTATTTGAAATGGGGGGAAAGAAAGTGCATGTGAGCATGAGCAGGGAGGAAGGGCAGGGGGAGAGGGAGAAGCAGACACTCCACCGAGTGGGGAGTCCGATGTGGGGCTCAATCCGAGGACCCTGAGATCATGACCTGAGTGGAAGACAGATGCTTAACTGAATGAGCCACCCAGGTGCCCTGGGATTAGTGCCCTTATTAGAAGGAAGACACCAGAGCCCTCTCTCTCCCCTATGTAGGACACGGCAAATCAGGAAGAGGTCTCCCACAGAACCAAAACATGCTGACACTCTGATCTCGAATTTCCTATACTCCAGACTCTGCTAAATAACTTTGTGTTATTTAAGCCACCCAGTCTATGTATTTTGTTAAAGCAGCCTGAACTGTCTAAACCACATATGAACCACATGAAAATAATTAAGGGGTTGAGTCGTCCAAAAATCCATGTTCAAAATATCCAAATTTTGCTTCTTGAACCTTCACCCCGAATCATTCTATTGTTTATTTTTCATGTTGGAAAACACAGTTCAATTTATTTGCATCTGCTAGTCAAGAACAGCAAAACATCTACCTCCTGAAGCAGCAATTTAAAAAAATTGTTTCATCTTTCCAAAAACAATGTGTCTTTTAAGCTTCCATTTTTATTTCATCCAAAGTGCCTACTCTTGTTATCTAAACTCCTTTTGCCCATTATATCAATTCCAACTTGTCTTTATTAAAATGATAAGCTTTCAGCAACTTTCTATAGCATGAAAGGAAGTGTGTTTTAAAATTTTTATTTGTTGAGTCACCTGGGTGGCTCAGTCAGTTAAGCGTCTGCCTTCAGCTTAGGTCATATCCCAGGGTCCTGGATTGAGTCCCTGCTCAGTGGGGAGTCTGTTTCTCCCTCTGCTTGCTCTCCCCCTGCTTGTGCTCTCTCTTTCAAATAAATAAATAAAATCTTAAAAAATTGTCTGTTGACAGGATTTTATTGTCCTTAAAAAAATATTTAAGTAAAAAAAAAAAGTTCACCCGTTTCTCTCACACCCCACCCCCTACCTCTGGCAACCACAAAGCTGTTCTTTGTATCTATGAACTTCTGTGTGTGTGTGTGTGTGTGTGTGTGTGTGTGTGTGTGTGTGTGTAAATACATGAACATATTTTCTTTGGACAGCCACACACAAAAGAATAAAAGTAGACCACTATCTTACACCATACACAAAATTTACTCCACATGGAGCTTATTAACTTATTTCAAACACCTTTTGTAGTGGCACGTAGCATTACGGTCAACTGCTTATTGCATTAGCTTATTAGTCTTGCCAAAACATTCTTCCATGTAGTCAGTTAAAACTTTCCTCATGACTCATCAGGACACTTTATGGGCAGTGCAGAGAGGATTCCTCTCCAGCTGTAAAGTTATGCTAATGTTCTTATTTTTGTCTCGAATGCCATATGAAAATATTGTAAATGTTGTAGTTATTCTTATATATAACTATGGTTGCACTCCAGTGTTAACAAAAATCTATCTATATGTATTATTTTTTACACTTCCTTGTATTTCAATTATACGTTCCCTAAAATTGATATGCATTTTCTCAGTTTCAGGCCACTTAAAAAAAAAAAAAAAAAGACTTGCAATTACTAGCCAAGAAGCAATTAACTGAAAAAGAATAATAAAATACACCCCTCCATGTCACTCAATGTGAGTGTGAAGGATAGGGAAGAACTGATGAAAAGAGATGCTGCATTTTGTATTTTCACCTCTATGTTCCTCCTTGTCTACAATGTGCCACCATGGAGCTATGATTTTTATCAGAAGTAGACAACGGCAGAGAAAGACAATTGTCATATGGTTTCACTCATTTATGGAACATAAGAAGTAGGAAGATTGGTAGGAGAACAAAGGGAAGAAGAAATGGGGGAGTAAACAGAAGGGGGAATGAGCCATGAGAGACTATGGACCCTGGGAAACAAACTGAGGACTTCAGAGGGGAGGGGCGTGGAAGAATGGGATAGGCTGGTGATGGGTATTAAGGACGGAACTATTGCATGGCTCACTGGGTGTTATCCGCAAGTAATGAATCATGGAACTTTACCTCAAAAACTAGGGATGTACTGTATGGTGACTAACATAATAAAAAAAATTATTTTAAAAAAAGTAGACAACAGCGTTAGATTTTTCCCCCCTCATCTGATAAACTGTTTGTTAGATGGTGATTATAGCATTTTCATATTTGTTGTAGTTTTAAAATAATTGAATTTGCTTCTATCATGTTCATTTTTTATTTCTAGTCATCCTTTAATTCTATAATGCTTCTTCCGCTCTTTTGTGGTTTATGTCTCTTTGTTTTTTTTTTTTTTTAAGATTTTATTTATTTATTCGACAGAGATAGAGACAGCCAGCAAGAGAGGGAACACAGGCAGGGGGAGTGGGAGAGGAAGAAGCAGGCTCCCAGTGGAGAAGCCTGATGTGGGGCTCGATCCCAGGACTCCGGGATCACGCCCTGAGCCGAAGGCAGACGCTTAACGACTGAGCCACCCAGGCTCCCCATAGCCTTAACATTTTATCATATCTTGGTAACTGTAAAGTATGTTTCTTTTGACAAATATGTGAACCTCAAAATTAATTAATCACTCCCTGCCCTGCTCTAATATATATACCATTATCGCTCATATTATTTGTGCCCTTTGACTTAATTCCACAAACTGTGGTTGCAGCTATCGTTACTATTTATTTGTAAAATATTAGATTAAGTAACATTTATCTCTATCTTTGCTCAAAACCACGTTCTGAAATTGTTTCCCTTCTTCATGAATCCTTTAAAAATTTTTAAGGTCTGAATATTTATTTTATAAATGCCCTTATATAGGAAATAAATTTATTTCATGTTTATTGTTTATAATTATAGTCTCTTAGCATGTTAAAGATAGTTTCCCATTGTTACCTGGCAGACTCTGTTGTACTTCAAAGTGGGCTGCCATTTTTTGTCATTCTTATGTAAACAATGTATCTTTACTCTGTGACTTATATAAAAATATCTTCATTTTTGTTGTTCTATATTTTCATTTTAGTTAATTTAGAATATGTCTTTTAACTAATTATACACCTTAGTATACATTGTGCTTTATCAATCTGTGGCATCACGATTTTTATCAATTACAGAAAATACTCAACTCACATATATGCTATTCTTCAATTATTTTCCCCCTGAGGCTTTGAGTAAATATATGTTGAATCACTCATTTCATATTTCTTAAACTCTATTTTAAAGTTGCTTTTCTTCTCCTTAACTGTGTTGCGTTTTCTTAATTCTTGAATCTTTATTTTTCCCCTCAACAATATAAAATGTTTTGTTAACTCAAGCACTGAGGTTTTGATTTCCAAAATCAAAGTTTTGTCTAATCCTCCTTCACTCACCTAAAACATGATAAACTTTTAAATGTATACAATCTTCTTTATTATAATTTCTCTTAATGATACCAGTTTCTTTATCTGAAATTATATTTATACTGTGGTTTTTAATTTTTCCTCTATGAATCATTTTTTGGGGTAGGAGGGGGTTAAGTATAATTAAGTCTAATGCCTTTCCTTGTATGTTCATATTATCCTCAAATATTTGGTGATTATTGGAGGACTATTCAATTTGAAGATGCATAATGACTTTTCCCCAATTTTAACTTTTTATTGTAGGAAATTTCAAATGTACATGCTAATATAGAGAATAACATAGCAGTCCCCCTGGGTGCTATGCTTCCTCAGGGTCGCACCCCAAGTACCACCACAGGTCTTCAATCAGTAACTACTTGTAGACAGTTTTATTTCATCTCTATCAGCACCCATTGCTCATCCACCCATGCCTGCCCCCCAGTTTTTTGTTTTTGTTTTTGTTTTTAAGATTTTATTTATTTATTTGACAGAGAGAGACAGTGAGAGAGGGAACACAAGCAAGGGGAGTGTGAAAGGGAGAAGGAGGCTTCCTGCCGAGCAGAGAGCCTGACGTGGGGCTTGACCCTGGGATCATGACCTGAGCCCAACACAGATGCTTAATGGCTGAGCCACCCAGGTTCCCTTGCCCCCCAGTTATTTTGAATTACATCTTATACATCATCACTTAATCTCTATTAGGATGTGTTTTAAAAACCACAACATATTATCACACTTTAAAAAAAAATGATCTTACTTAAAAAAGCTAGTGTTCAGATTTTCCCATCCCATAAGTGGTTTTTATGGTTCAAACCAGCATCCGTGTATGGTCCATACATATGTTTCTTTGTAATCTATAGAATACCTTTCTGTCTTTGCTCCTCTCCTCTGCAATTCATCTGTGGAAGAAACTGAGTCACTCAGTCATTTGTCCCGTAGAATAACGTTCAGTCTGGATTTTGCGGACTGCATTCCATGGTGTGGCTAAACTGTTTCTTTTTTTCCCATAAATAAGTAGTTAGATGAAAAGGCTTGATCAGATTGCAGTTAGGTGTTTTTTTTCAAGGATAATTGAGAGGTAGTGGTGTGCACTTCCATCGGGGACACACAATGTCTTCTCAGTTCGTTTTCTGTCAGGAGCCATCAGTGATCACTGCCTACATCCATGAATTAGATTTCTGTACCTCTCAGTGTCTCAAAATTTTCCATCACATTAATTACCTGTCTGTGATGCATTCTAAGTCATTTCTTCAAATATAAATGTCAATCTCTTGTATCATTGAAGATGCATAATGATTTTTTGTGTAATTTAATATGGCCTCTAATTATGCTCGTTCCTTTATTGAAATTTTGTTAAGACAAAACGAGACCTGTTTCCTGGTGACATGTGGGGGAGCCCACTTATCTCCCTTGTTCTTCTGAGGACCATAATCTATTAAGACATTGACTTGCTTCTCTAATCCTAACACCTATGGTGAAAGTCACCAGTTTCGGGGCGCCTGGGTGGCACAGCGGTTAAGCGTCTGCCTTCGGCTCAGGGCGTGATCCCGGCGTTATGGGATCGAGCCCCAAATCAGGCTCCTCTGCTATGAGCCTGCTTCTTCCTCTCCCACTCCCCCTGCTTGTGTTCCCTCTCTCGCTGGCTGTCTCTATCTCTGTCAAATAAATAAATAAAATCTTTAAAAAAAAAAAAAAAAGAAAGTCACCAGCTTCTACATTCTCATTTCAGACAATTCAAGGTTTAACTTGGGCAAATGCAAGAGATACATAGTCCCTTCCTCCTTTACATTTAACAGACACTTTCATTTTCTTTGCATTTGCTGACTCCATGCTAGATGTTCATTACCACTCTGGTCTTTTTTTTTTTTTTAAATATGCGTTTCTTTTTCCATTATTTGGCTTCATTAGTTTTCCACCTTCCAAGAATTCTTCACGTGCTTCGATAAATTGACGGAATTTTTTCTTTTTTTATCAATAATTTTAATAAGTGTTTAACTCCCTAATTTTATGGCATTTCAAGATATTTTAGTTGTTTACTTTTCCATTCTTATTCAAAATTAAGCCTTTTTATTTCAATATTAAATGATTTTATGGCACTAATACTGTTGAGTGCACTTTTGTAATTAGTTTTTGAAATTTATATGTCTAATTTATTATGCTTATAAAATAATAGCTCATAGCTAACCCATTTTTTTCAGGAAACATATACAAAAGCTGTTGAACAGTAATAGATTATTTAATTTCTCTAGGTATTTACATTTTTGTATTCTAACTTCAAAAGAAATTGTTCACTTAATGAAATGATTGAATTAAATTAGGACTTTCAGTCTTATCTCAACTCCATTATCTCATATAATTCAATGCAATTATATCAAGTATTTCCACTAACAGTTTTCTGTGGACGTGTTGCAACTTCTCAGTTGATACTACTGGCAATTCCACTGAGTGTTAGTAGTTGAATGTTATTTCTTCATAAACACAAACTTATGTTAACTGAATTTAGTAAACACACACACATCTATAAGGTGTCAATTTCAAATGAATTTCTTTTTTTGACAATGTCCACTGCAGTCTACTCTAAAGAACTGTAGCACAGAGCAGATGTGGCATGAACGTTTCTTTATATCTGAATTAATGGCCATATTGTCATGAAAGCTCTGTGAAAATATAGTCTTAGCTTCTTGAAGAATGTTTTAAATATTAAATTACTTGAATTGATTAATTTGAAAGTGTTAAGGTATATCTAAACTCCAATGAAGATATATTAAATCCAAAGAAGACTGAATTAGAGAGATTGAGATAGTAAACATAATTAAAATCAGGGTACCACCAAGAATATCAATTCCAAAAGGTCTGAAACTGTTAAGTTATAATTTAATATGATTGATCAACTCTTCTATTTTTTCCCATGGCATAAGAAAAAATAGCTGTGATAGTCTTTTTAAAATTTATTTTTTAATCTAAAAGAATTCTACAGACTCTATATTTAAAGTCACCTTCTGACCTTTTTGCTCACAGAAAGAACCTTAAAAATAACAAATTAAACTCATATTATATGTCCAGTATAGTTATGAAACAAAAGATAAAAAAATGAATTTTTTATAAAATTTACAAAAATAACATTTTATTTAAACTTCTCTTTGTTTATTCAATCCTGAAGTTTACCTAAAACTTTATTCTTGCCCTAATGTTCATTAGAACATCCTATATTATTTAATTTAAAAGTAATATTTTTCACAAGAAGAGAGTAATACACCATGGGCCTGAGAGTAATCTGATGTATACCTAATTCTATGGCTATTCCCCACCTTCTAAAGTATAATAAAAATCCAAAATAAGCTTGAAATATTAATGGAGGCAGGTGTTTGTGATCAAAGATGACCTAAAGCAACGATAAAAGCCTGCTTCAATCTAAAGACAAGAATAATTTCAGGAATAAATTTATAAGTTGTAGATAGGTTACAGTATTTTATTCCATTTTTAAACAAATTTTCTATTTAGAAAAAATAAATCCTATTATTATGCACATACCTAACTATTACACAAGAACAGAAAACTATGTTTTCATGTCAGAATTTTAACCCTTAATTATAATGTAGGTCCACATTGTTCTGGAAGGAGGTGACACCATTTACAGCACACTATTCGATATGATTTGTAATGTAGCTCCTGTCATGCTAGCAGACACTGCATCGACGAATTTGGGTAGTGTCACGCCAATCAAGCTGTTAGATTAGACAGGTCCAATAGCAATCTATCACAAGATGGAGTGATGTATTTGGAACTCGGCATGAACAGGCTCATGGGTCAGATGATTAATACTGTTAAGATTTAAACAATCCCCAAAGTACCTATAATAGAGACTATGTACAGAATAGGAACGATTCCACACAACATCCCCAGGAGGGAAGGATGCCTGCATGCATAAAACACAAAACCAAAAATAGCTTCAGTATAAGCCTTTGGACCAAGGCAAAGTGTCTGGCTTTGTTCCAAACTGACTTGGAACCAAGAAACAACTGAATTGTGGTCAATTGTGATGTTGTCCATTAATAAAAAGTAGTATATGGGCAAGGATTGATTATCTTGGGTACACATAACAAATATCTCTATAATTCTTCCTCATTTCTGCAATGAAACTGAATCACACCATAATCAGATTGTGATATGATGTGACACTGGCATTGTTATGAAAATACATAAATAAGTCCTATGATAATACTGCTACTGGTTTTCAAAACATTGAAGATTAAATTAAAACCTTTTAAAGATGTGATTGTGATGGAAAATTACTGGCCTGAGGAAGAACTCATTTTAGCTAGCCATCAGCTAATTTCTATGTTAAATAGTGCAAAAATATGACAATATATGTAATGGCTCTACAGAATTGATTCTTGCTTTAAGTCTATCTTTACACTCCCCCAGCTCCTCTTACCGGTAGATATGGTCATGCTGTTATAGTGCTAGATCTATTGTATCAACGCTATGCTAAATGTAGATAACCAAGAAAATACAACCTTTTGCTACAGTAGAACTCAGTCAAGGGCCAGACTTTGGACTGTGCAGGAAAGAATTAACCCCCCAGGGTTTACTCAAACCTTTGCATTCCCAAAACAAACTTGTCCTCAGGATGGGCCCTTTCCTGGCTCCTGAGATAAGAGCTCTCCACCCTTGCAGTGTACTTGATAAGAGCGTTTTTGTGTCCCTGAGGCTTTGCAGCATGCACTCGCATTTGTTCAAATCATTTATGTTATCAGTATGATTTAGGGGGAAACTGTTTTTGCATGCCGGAAGCCTCCCGCCGTGTTATCACTTCGATCAGTTTATGCTACCAATCTAATTTATGGTGCATATTTTCACTCCAAGAAGCTGGAGTCTGAGTAGCTGAGGTCCCTTATAAAAGTGCTACATGCTTACGTGTATGAACCCCAGCAAAGCTCTGGATACCAAGACTTGGGGGAGCTTCTTTGGTTGGCTACAATTTGCACATACTGTCTCCTATAGTTGCTGGGAGAAATAAGTGCATTCATGCAATACCACTGGGACAGCTGGGGGCTTGTGCCTGGTTTCTCCTGAATGTTGCTCGATACACTTTTTACCTTTGCTGATTTAAATCTGTATCCTTTTGCTGTAATAAACTATAACTGGGTATAACAGCTTCTCCGAGTCCTCTGAGTCCTCATAGATTCTGAGACCCCTGACTAACAGCTCCTCTCTGAGAGCTCTGATTAATGGCAAAACAATGTTAAAACTCTCATATTTACAATGCAGTTTAGAAGAAAAATAGGTCCTTATTCTTTGAACTTTTTACAATGTAGTATCTAAACTAGAATTACCATTAATCTTTGCATCTAAACAACACAGGTTCTAAAAGCAAAGCCATTGTTCTCTAGAATTTAGAGCATACAAAAGAACTTGATATGTGGATAGCAAGGACTGGTATAAGCTCTTAAGATATCCCAATACACAGCATATTTTAAAATAAAATTTAGCTCCAGATTATTTTTAAATAAAACCCAATTTGAGCAACTATATTTTCAGACCCTCAAGTAACTCATGAATAATTATTCTTTAGTATTTCTTATTGATAATATAATTTATTTATTATTGGAAAAATTGTTGATCCTCACAATAAAAATAACTAATTACCGAGCTGAGTTCATACTACATATCGGGCTCTAGGCTAAATTCTTCACATCTCTCTCAGTTATTTGCCCTGGAAACTACCACATATTTGGGGGGAAATAAAGAAACATACAAACAAAAAATTCAAATCTCCTCAAAAGCCACATCACTAGTAAATTATAAAGCCAAGGTTATGCTCTGGATTTATTACACGTGCACGCTGGTACACAATAAACAGCATACCCTGTGTGAGTATGTGGTGGTGGTGTAAAGTGTATACATAGGCATCTCTCAGACAATCAGAATATTTCAAATCCCTTTGGAAATAAAGCAGTGCACTATTATATATCATCTCTCCTGTAAAAATTGGCACTGACTTGTTTTGAGTTATTACAGAAGATAAAAGATAACAAATTACAAGGTAACTTGAAGAGGAAGGATAATTTATTTGTGTTCTTAGTTCTTGACTACTAGTCGGTGCTGTACTAATGTTATATCTTTCAGTTTATGTAGATGAGGATACACTTTTATCCACATAGAATAAAGTAGAAAGAGGTTAGGCTTTCATTAAAGGCGTAACTACTATTTATCTATATACTTATTGAAATAACATTTATTTGGTAACTACTGTTTTCTGGATATTCTTGTGGCAACTGGGAATGCCATAGTGAGATAAAAATGGTATCAGAATTTTTGAAAATTAGAGTTTTGTACAATTGGTAAATATTAATTTATATAGAAGAAATTTCAGTCCAGAGGGAGCACCAAATGTTTAAATAATTGGAAAAAAAAAAAAAACTGAAAAGGCAGTCAACCTGGAATGGAAAAGGCATATATATGACAGATTTTAGTATTTAGTGAGGCATTAGCCTTCTTTCTTTCAGTCATACCATGTATGCTGGCTTTCACAGCCTATTGACCTTTATGCTAAAAGCCAATGGTTTCATATGAAGTGTTTTAAACAGTGTCATAATTAATTTGCATTCATTCATTCAAATAGATATTGTCTACCATATTCCAGAATACGTGTTAATTTTAAGAATAAATCTAAAAAGATACCAAGACTGGTGTTTTTCTCCCTAAAACCATCATCTGCTTTTTACAGATAAGAATCATTGAGAGATTAATCCTGGAGATTATCATCCCGATTAATATCAAGGTCAAGTTGCCAATATAAAGGTTGACCAGAGCCTCTTTAAATGTGCTCTTTCCCAAGTCCAGGTTAGCCAGTTTGGAATGCCCCAACTAATGTTTGCAGTAAAGCAAGTATTAAGCAGTTATTAATGTGTTCCTATACGTTCCTCACTCAGTTTTGCACCAGCAGCTCTTGTTTTCCTTCAGTCATCATAAAGTTTTAAAAAAAATCAATAGTCTCTTTTCTTCAAGAAAGCATATGTAATAACTGTCTCCAATATTGCTTGATAATTAATATTAATCCCTGAAGGAAACAACCCAAGGGGCTGTGGTTGTTTCTGATTCCCCACCCCCCACTATCATGTAATGGTCAAAATTTATTTCCAGGCAACGGACAGGCCACACCTCATCAATGGAAGAAAACTGAAGACTACCATAAAGGAAGAGCGAGAGGTAGAGAATATTGTCTGATTCAGCTTTGCGACCAGAATTCTAGCTCTAACGATCAAGCTAGCTTACAATTTTACAGTGTCTAGTTATATAATTACAAGAGAACAGTCTCAACTTACAAAATCCAGACAGAATGATATCTCCTTTTGCTAGGGTAATTATAACTGCTATTTAAGGATTTTTCAAATATATATATCTCTAGATAATTACTTGAAGACACTGCCAAATTCACAACATAATGAAATTTGGTTTTTTTAAATGGCATAAAGATACCTTTATGGTTTGTCTCTTATTTTTATATTCACAAGACAAAATCAAGCTCCTTAAAATTATGTTCTTCATAGAAATAATGCTTTTCTAAGAGTCTTCTATGAATAAAGTATGTTTTTTTTGCTCTCACTTAACAATGCTCATCCTGAGGAATTATGTGACACAATTTAACCAGGCACACTGTAAAATGCGACAAAAATATTCTTGCATTTTAACCAATCTGTCTGTGTAATTCTTTGAATCCTTTTCATTTTTCCATTATTAGAGATAAGTGCCTTTGTAACTGTGTTCTCAGAAAAGGTAATGAACATCTGTGCCTGATCTGAATTATGAAAAGTCTGTTATTTTCCTCATGAAAAATATGAAAAGCACAGCGGAATACTGTTATAATAATCAACCTGGGCAGTTTAGATGAAGCATTGCTTTTTAGTGATCACTGCAAGCCAATAGCCCCCCAAATGCTGATTTTTAATAATCCAGGCACATCTGAAAAAGAAAACGTCAAACCTGTAAGGACAAGATCTTATATATAGACTATGCACTTGCTAGAGAAATTATTATGAATTCTAATTAGAAGTCTCAACACCTGTAAAAACCAACTAGCTCTCAAAAATTTTAGTATTATCATAGAAATACTCACAAATCATTCACATTTTTAAAAATCTAAACTATATACATATGCAGTAGAGGGAGAAGCAGGCTTCCCTCTGAGCAGAGAACCTGTTGCAGGGCTCCATCCCAGAACCCTGGGATCATGACCTGAGCCGAAGGCAGACGTTTAACCGACTGAGCCACCCAAGTGCCCCATCCTTGAATGTTTCTACATACATGATCATGCCTATCTCTCATCTTTGTCTTGAGACCAGCAGCCTGGTCTATGAATGTCCTCACGGCAATGACAGAAGGCTGAGAGAGCAAACAGCAACTCAGCAGCGACCACCAAAGGCCAGACATGCAAGTGAGCCCATCTTGGATATCCAGTCTCAGGTCATGTGCCGGAGGAACGGCTCAGCCTAGTCAAGCCCAAATTCCAAACCTAAAAATCTTCAGACATAATAATAACCTTTTTTTTTTTAAACTGGTAAGTATTTGAGTTGGTTTTTTATGCAACAGTGGATAAACAAGCCAAAGACCAGTTCAAAATATATATTATAGATACTTTAGAAAACATGTAAAATAAAGTCTACCATCAGTTTTAGATTTAAAGCAAGGTTTAATGGATCTTTCTGGATAACAAATTCTATTCTATTGACTTGACTCTCAGTAAACACCAAAAACATTTTATTATTTCTCTTTAGATAGCCACAAGTGTGATATAAAAATAAACTCATTATTTTCTCTTAGCCTGTGACCGGGTGACTTTGCCTCACAGCAATTATCAATGCTTTTCTCATTTATTTACTTTTTTTTTTTTTAACCACCCATTTAACTTAGTGGAGTCACACAAGTACATTATAAGTAATCTATAAATTTAAATATGTTTCTTTCCTGGTGGAATTTTCAGGCATTGATTTCTTAAGGAGTAAAATCTGGCCCCCTCAAGGCCTTATAGCTGTTAACAGGAATAAAAACAAAGCACCAGGCTCAGTACAGGTAACTATACTAGATGCTTTTTACTGCGGAGATCAGAGAAAGAACTCAGCCAAGGCAGTAAAGATGGAAAATCACAACTGTTTGAAGGTTGGTTAGGTATGGCTCAATCAAGTTGTCACTTTGTGCATGGGATGTCTTTTGAACTACTTCCACCTTTGAAACAAAGAGGCAGTCTTTCAGTGGGCTCAATTTTGATGTTCAAGGTTAAATTGATTTGAAATTATCTGGTGCCCTGGAAGGCAGGGTTGTGAAGCCACTTCTGTTAAGGTGAGGAAGATACAGTAACATTGAGAATGGCACATATAATTCCAGGTATCTAGGGGAGTTTCTAAAACGATTCAGCCTTTTAAATGTAGTCATCATGCCAATTACTTGATTCATATTATAAATATATAGAGAGTATATATTACATCAACATGAGAAAGAACTAAATGCGTATTAAAGAAAGAAATTTTAAGCTTTTAGTTCTTTGCAAAGTTGAAATCGAAATTGTGCTGGTAGTTGGGCGAGGGTAACATGAGGTCAAGCCCAAATACAGGAGTAAGAAAATTAGTGAGACTGCAGCAATAATCTAGGGCTGGGACTACAAGACTCAGAGATTCACACAGCTGAAATCTGGACAAGTTTCTTTTCCGCGCTGGATGCCCATCACCTATCACTGTACAGGATAAATAGCAAGCATGAATAAAATTTATTAAGTTAATGAGTGACTGCCCTGAGGAGCAAGCTTTTATTTATTTTTAAAAAAATAAACTTTGAAAAATACAAGTAGGGAAGTTTGACTTCCTGCCCCTCTTTTTCAATCAATAGAGGGGAATTTTTAAAGTTCAAGACATTTATTATTATTTAAATTCTAATTTTAAAAATGAGCATTACTCTTAACTTTTGAAAACACAAAAGTTCTCACAGATGTATTGGAAGTATAGACGTACATGTAAATCAAGCTGTAATGAACAGAGATGTATTTGTTTTGTAGCTTCATCAAAATGCAGTTGTAATAAATGATTTAGGAGTCAGAGCAATAGCCGAGGTCAGTGACAAGCATGCATCTCCACCACTACCCATATCTGTATCATATCACACTTATCTGCTTAGCTAAAGATAAATATATGTATGGGATGTACACATTTAGTGCATATGTATATATTCATAGTTATATAAAGCAGTATAAATTATCTGAAAGTGACAATAAAGTAATTTATGTTTTAATATCTTTTTCATATTCCTAAAAGCATCTCTGTTAATATTATTTCAATTGACTGTTCGGAATATCATCATCTTTAAAAGGATAATTCCATTCTTCAGCCTAGGGCATTGTATTTCTATAAATAATGGAAAAATCATATTAAACATTTTAAGTCTTAAAAAACTATGAATGTAAACAAATGACTAAATTAGCATATTCAATTAGCAAAGTTAATAAAAGGATAAATTTATAACAAAGTGTCACAAGCAGTGACAGAAGTACATGTGATTCAAATGTCTATTCCAAATATTTGGTAGACTATGCAACTCTACTTAATAAATTTAAGGGATGGAAAATTTTCCAGTTGGTTTTCCCAAGCCCCAAAAGTGATTAATGTAAATATGTCACTCAATAAATTTCAAAAAATTTTATTTGTTTTATTTAGATAGCCTCGTGTATGTTAAATTAAAATTTTTTAAAAAATCTATTTTCTCTTATCCTGTAAGTGACTTTGCCTCACAGCAATTATTAATCCTTTTCTCATTTGTCAGTTTCATTTGACAGATAAATCTTTGTTTTCCCTCAATGTATTTTCAGAAAACAAAAAAAAATAATAAATCACACAATTATAGCTCAATATAAATCTTTAGGTGGCAATACAACTGGTGGATTATTCCTACCAAAATTTCAAGGCCAATTTTGCTCTTTTAACACAAAGTAATATTTCCTCTTAAGTGTTTAATGCTTAAAAGGAAAAAGAGGAAAAAGAACCATTGTGAGAACATTAGTAACAAGAAACTTAGAATTTGATTATCCACCATGTTAGGAATAGTCTCTGCACAATCTCTGAAAACATTTTATATGAGGAGTGACAATTGTTATTGTAGTGCTTGACCTGATGTCACTTAAATTGTCAGAGGTGATATCCTCTAAAACAGACATTTGTAATAGAAGCACTAACAAGAACTACGGCCATTGCAAAACAGAGATTTTACCTGGAGTAATCTTGCTGAGCTTTTGATAAGTCAATGGCAACACTAACAGCTGAAAATTTACAATTTTCAAAGCATAAAACCATACACTTTTAGCTTTATGCACATGTATCCACTGAACAATGAGTGGCTGAGAAAACATTCCAAAGACCCACAATTAAGCTGTATGTGCTAGCATTTTATATCTATATACATAAGCAAAAAGGAAAGCTATTTTCAGAAACAGTAAAATAGGAGTCAAAGTACGTTTCCAAAAATCCAGTTTCAAGAAGGTTTAGCTACAAAGAGCAAATTACTTTTATGTTATTAAAAAATAGACCTATTATGCTCAACTACAGACAATCCCAACATAAAATAAGTACTTCTTTGAACAACAGTAAAGACAAACAGTCTTGAAAAATCTGTGTTTTTCACTTTTGACATCACCTCAACATAACCTATACTTTGCAGCTATAATTATTAAAATTCTTTCAAGTGATCATCCAAGCCCAGTACTTTCATATCTATCTCCTTGGGCAAAATCTGAGACAGGAATAACAGATAGAAATCAACAATCTCTCTGAAAAGAAATGCATAGGCTCATATATCTATTACTACTCCTCAATCTTTTCAATCTCTTCTTTGCGTTGTAAATAGCACACACACTACAGAATCGTTTTCCATGCAGATCCTCTTGTAAAGTATAAGGTTTTAGTCAAATAACACAAAAAATTCACACTTTTATTCCCCTAAAGATATCCACAATATCATATGAACAGCTTTTGATACTGAAATTAAAGAGACAATTCTTATAAGAAAATATATTTTGTTCTGTTTTGTAAATTAAAATATCAAATGGCATTTACACACCTTACAGTTGTAATTTAAGTGAGATTTAAATATTAGTATTGCTCAAACAGGAAAAAAAAGTTGATACCACTACACTCTAGAAATATATTCTATTGAAAACAAATGAATGACTGTTGTGTCTTAAATAAATATGTGAAAGGCAATCGTAGAAGCTCCTAATAAATTACATGGCACAGAGCATAAACCAGTCTTTTGAATACTGAGAAGTAGTTTCATTTAATTAAAACTTTAAAAATCGTTGGTCCATAAAACTCTAGACTCAGGAATCAATACCCATATGTATGATTTATTTTTAAAGCCACACAGAAAAATTGTTTCCCAAAATGTTGTGTGAATTTAAACTGCCCGGACAGGGAAAACATATTGTGGTTAATTGAAGGAAAATTCTAAAAAAGTAAATAAAACCCCTTAACCTTAAAAGAATTTATAAAAAGATTTGGCAAATGTCAGTATATCTCATTGCTCTATTCCATGAACTGATGTAAATAATACCTTCCTCATAATAGTGAAGAGAACCCATAACAGCCCCATATTTTAAAAGAAAATAATATGTATTTTCAACAAATTCAATAAATTTATCTTGGCATGCCAGTAATGGTCTAGACTGAATCTAGTTACCAAGGTCAAGAACAAAGTATTCTTAGGAAATGTTTCAGTTTTAAAAAAGATAAGTAAAAGACTGTACTAATGCAACCCCAAGAAAACTCTTTAGGCAAAAACAGGCCAAGAAAAACATGAGCGTCTTCTTGTGGGATTTTGTTAAAACTGTGGATCAAGAACATTTGTTAAGTTTCTAGAAAGTTTTAGCTTGTGGCCTATTGAGCCATTAAGAATTTGGAGTTAGCTTTCCACTGTAACACTTTCTCAAGGGCATCTCTTGTCTCACTTGGGAGACAGGTTTGCAGCACTGTCTCCCCACCCCTCTACACATATGCTAAAACAAACAAGGTATACTTTAAAGCAAAACTAATTTAATAATTTTAGATCAAAACATTTTTTACAGATAAAGATTATTATAAAATGATGCATGGCATTTTAAATATGCTGTACTCAAAACCTAGCTTGAATATATAAAAAGTAAACATAAGTAGAAGTACACAGATAATCAGAGAATACATTATAATGGGATATTTAAATACACTTCCCATTACTTGATAAAGCAGATAATTAGCAAAACAGTATTGAACAACACAATTAACAAGTATGATACTGTCAACATGTAAAGAATTCTGCTTTCAACAATTATAATTGCTCCATATTTGCAAACACATATGGAACATATACATGTATTTGTTATAATGCAAGTCTCAGCAAATTTTATCAACAATTTTTTGCATATGCTATGTTCTCTAACTACAAGGCAAGTTAATTGGAAGTTAACTTCCAAGTGATAAGTCTATACTCCAAAATATATGTAAATTAAAATAATTTATTGAATAATGTAATTGGTCATGAAATAAATCATATTTGATATATGAATTATAATTTGCATTTTAAAATATTTAAAGTCAAAGATATCTAAAATACTACTCATTGAAATTATCTTACATCATGGAGGTGAGGTTTTGCAGGACATTCACAGCAATGAATGTTATTTTTTTGTAAAGATTTTATTCATTTATTTGACAGAGAGAGGGAGAGAGCAGGAGCAGGAGGAGAGGCAGGCAGAGGGGGAGGGAGAATCAGGCTCCCTGCTGAGTGGGGGAGCCAACGTGGGACTCAATACCAGGACCCTGGAATCATGACCTGAACCAATGTGAATGCTATTTTAAAGGGAAAAATATAAATATTCTTCATATGGCAGGCAAAGTTTCTACTGCAAAAAAAAGTGATGTAAGTAACTGAAGATTAAACCAGAAGTAAGTTGAAGGAGGCCTTTAGTAAATACAAAGCAGAAATAAATGAAATAAGAAACAAGAAAATCAATGAAGCCAAAGGTTTGTTCTTTGAAAAGTACAAAAATAGTTTTAATCTATGATTTAAAAAAAAAAAATCATAACATGATGACCCCCCCCCCAAAAAAAATGTGCTTGGTTAATCAGGAACGAAGGGGACTCATCTCATACATTATACCTTTAATTTCATTAATTTAGGAGAATCTGAAAGCATTCCATTTATAATCAGGAAAACAATAAGATGACCTTTATCACTAACTTTATTTAGCATTGTACTGAAGGTCCTAGCCTATATAACAGAGGAAAAAAAAAAAGATTAAAAGTATAAAGACAGGAGAAAGACAGGAGAGATGGAAATAAAAGTGTCATTATTTATAAATCATAATACATATGTACATAATCCAAAAACTTTATTATCAAAACTAAAATTAATCAGTGAACTTAACAAATATCTCAATATATGGAGTCAATGAAATTTCTACACAATTGCAGTTGTTAGCCACAAAAAATTGGACTACAGAATTTTAAGAGTTACATTTTACTATGCAAGAAATATCTATACAGTATATAGAATTATGCAAAAGAATAAGAATTCTACATAAAATTATACAATTTTACTGAAAGGCATTAAAATGTTTTACACAAATGGAGATATCCTGCTTTTTTGTTTTTTGTTTTTTTGAAGATTTTATTTATTTATTTGAGAAAGAGAGAGCACTCGCGAGAGCAAGGGGAGGGGCAGAGGGAGAGGGAGAAGCAGACTACCTACTCAGCAGGGTGCCCCATGTGGAGCTCCATCCCAGGACCCCAGGATCATGACCTGAGTTAATGGCAGATGCTTAACCAACTTTAGCCACCCAGGTGCCCCTATCCTGTTTTTATTAATAAGAATATAAGACATAAAAATCTTAACTTATTTAAACTGCATTACGCATTTAAAAAAATTCTATTTAAATCCCATCTGAATTTTTCATACAATTTCACATGTTAACTCTAAAATATACATTACAGAAAAAAACGGTCAAAATCATTAGACATCAGGGAAATTCAAATCAAAACCACACTGAGATACCACCTTACACCAGTTAGAATTGCAAAAATTGACAAGGCAAGAAACAACAAATGTTGGAGAGGATGTGGAGAAAGGGGAACCCTCTTAAACTGTTGGTGGGAATGCAAGTTGGTACAGCCACTTTGGAAAACAGTGTGGAGGACCCTCAAAAAGTTAAAAATAGAGCTACCCCATGACCCAGCAATTGCACTACTGGGTATTTACCCCAAAGATACAGATGTAGTGAAGAGAAGGGCCATATGCACCCCAATGTTCATAGCAGCATTGTCCACAATAGCTAAATTGTGGAAGGAGATGAGATGCCCTTCAACAGATGAATGGATTAAGAAGATGCGGTCCATATAGACAATGGAATATTACTCAGTCATCAGAAAAACGATTACCCACCATTTGCAGCAACATGGATGGGACTGGAGGAGATCATGCTAAGTGAAAAAAGTCAAGTAGAAAAAGACAATTATCAAAAAAAAAAAAAAAAAAAGAAAAAGACAATTATCATATGGTTTCACTCATTTGTGGAACATAAGAAATAGCAGGGAGATCGCAAGAAGAAGGAAGGGAAGAATGAAGAGGGGGTAAACAGAAGGGGGAATGAACCACGACAGACTATGGACTCTGGGATACAAACTGAGGGTTTCAGAGGGGAGTGGGTTGGGGTGATGGGCTAGGCCGGTGATGGGTATTAAGGAGGGCACATAATGCATGGACCACTGGGTGTTATACTCAAACAATGAATCGTGGAACACTACATCAAAAACTAATGATGTACTGTATGGTGACTAACATAATAAAAAATTTAATATATATATATATATTTATATATACATTACAGAACAAAGGGCTATGAATAACTAGTATACTCTATCCATGGTTGTAAGTAATTGTAAGGAAATGGTATATGTTGTAACAGATATAAAGATGTAATAATAAAAATAATTTAGTATTCCTACAGTGGCAAATAATTTGAAATGGAATAAATACCTCAAAGTCAGACCCACTGTTATATCAAATCTTGATATGACTCTGAGGTAGAATGGCACATAGTAAAGGAAAGGAGAAACCTTTTAGTAAGCTCGGCTAGCTAAATTAGCCAGTCATACTAAAAAAAATAAAAGAGATTTTGACATTTGCTAAAATCAATTCTAAATATATTAAGAGCCTACATAAAAGCTTTCACAACAGTAAAACGTTTGATTTTTCTCTTAAGAAAATATAAGGGGACAGGCACCCTGGGCAGCTCAATTGGTTAAGTGACCAACTCTTTTGATTTAGGCTCAGGTCATGATCTCTGGGTGGTGAGATCAAGCCCTCCCTGGGGCTCTGAGCTGGACATGGAGCTGGCTTAAGATTTTCTCTCTCCCTTTCCCTCCACCCCTACCCCAATCCCCACTCCTGTGCGCGCTCTCTCTCGCTCTCTCTCAGGAAGGAAACATAAGATTTTTTTTTCTGATTTTGTAATAAGTAATGATTTGTTCAACAGTATGCATTAAACATTGAAACATCAATAGGATTAACTTTTAGTAATTAATCAAAAGACATTAAAGAAATTACAATGATCTACAAAAGGATAGAAAATATTTTAGAAAAATGTAAAACAAGGGGTGTCTGGGTGGCTCAGTTGGTTAAGCATTTGCCTTCAGCTCAGGTCGTGATCTCAGGGTCCTGAGATCAAGCCCCCTGTCTGGCTCCCCGCTCAGTGGGGAGTCTGTTTCTCCCTATACTTCTGCTGCTCCCCTGTTTATGCTCTCTTGCTTACATGCTATCTCTCAAATAAATAAATAAAATCTTTAAAAAAATGTAAAACAACCCTAAAACATAAAGCATTTATTTTTATAAAACATGAAGATTTTTTTAAATCCACAATTGAAAGTATAAGGGCAATACAAATTAAGAAGTTAGATCTTAAAATTTCTCATCAAAAGAAAAAAAATAACTATGTGTGTTAATGGATGTTAACTAAACTTGATACACAATTATTTCACTACAGATAAATGTATATATATGTGTGTTTGTGTGTGTATAGTACACCTGAAATTAATGCAATGCTGTATGTCAATTATATCTCAATCATTTTTTAAATAAATAAAAATAAGAAGGCTAATTCCTCCTGCTTAAGACAAAGTGAGAGACACTTCCTTTTTCTAAAAGCATTTACTTAAACAAAATGTATCATTGTAACTTCTTTTTCTATTTGAAATGAATGTAAATTTCAAGGATCCAAAGTCATCTCTCACATGTAATCATCAAAGAAGACAGCACTTTACCTCCGTGTTTCTGTGGGAGAGTAGGGGTCCAGCTTCTGTGGGCATTGAGCTCCAAGTTGCAAAACTACCTCCTGTCACAAGGATATGGGAAGCTTATTTTTTCTTTTGGATAAAGCCAAACAGCTAATACAAATAGTCACCCAACCACTAAATGAACTTAGAATGAACTATGACAAATGATATGTCAAGTCCTCTTACTTGAGGACTGTTACTGTTCATTTTGAGAAAATATATGAAGTGGGTTGTATTTCCTTGGTTTCATAAAAAGTTGAGGTTTCTTTCTGTCTTTGGAATTTCTTTGGTAGATTGTCTGTGATGCCTTCACACGCTGGCATAATGCTTATTCATTAATAAATTTGTTTTCTTTCTCTTCTATCTTGGTGGGACCGTTTTCTGGGTTGAAAAGAGACTACTTAGAATTACCTTTTCCCAACAATTCTGGTGATGAAGACTGAATGTGGCAGTTTCTGAATTAAGCGAGACTATATGAAGGTCTGTGGCCATATCACAGTCAGGTAAGGGACCCTGAATTATAAGAAGTCTCCCATCTACATCTCCCCTCTTTTGGAATACTAGCTGGAGAAATCACTCTTTCCAAATAAGAGATTTTTCTGTTGAATAATCGTGAGTCATAAAGGCTGTAAAATCCAACCAGGATCACCTTACAGTTGAAAAATACGAGAAGCAGGAAAGTTGTCTGCAGGTCTTTCTCTTAAAAAGCTAATATCTGTCATATTTAAAATGAGTATATGAAAATTAATTTTTGCAGTGACCAACTAATGTTTTTTTTTTTTTTTTTTTGCAGTGACCAACTAATGTTTTTGCAGTGACCAACTAATGTTTTTGCAGTGACCAACTAATGTTTTGATGGGATTCTTTTACATTCCTCTTCCAAACAAATAAATTATTGAAATTTATGGAATCAATATCATTCTTAAAAAAAAAAAAAAGTAACTTGGCTTAGCCACAAGAAGAGATTGAGAAACATAGAAGAGGGGCGTCTGGGTGGCTCAGTGGTTTAAACAACTGTCTTAGGCTCAGGTCATGATCCCAGGGTCTTGGGATGAGCACAGGGTCTTGTGAGGGAGCCTGGGTCTGGGTCCCTGCTCAGTGGGGGCCTACTTCTCCCTCTCCCTCTGCTGCCCCCCTGCTTGTGCTTTCTCTCTTTCTCTGTCTCTTCAAATAAATAAAATCTAAAAAAAAAAAAAAAGAGTGAGAAATAGAAGAGGAAATGCAATAATTAAAGGCATTGTCCCTTTCACAGAACCCAACTCTTCCTTTTTCTGCTGTCCCTGCTCCCTCTGCTTCTGCATTTCATTATCTCTCCCTGCCTCCATCTGACTCTAGGGAAGATCTTTGAGGTGGCGGTCCCCTTCGTTAGTACATTTCCCTTTAAAAAGCAATGAGGACACAACTTCTTTAGCTGGTAATGAATTGCCTGCTCTGTTTGAAAACACAGGTTCATTTGTCTGGTGGCTTAGCTCAGATTCCACCTCCATTGGTCTTTTCTCACCCTCACACCATATAGCTAGGAAAGCAGATATGATAAAGAGACCTGATCGGGGACTAATGGAGAGCTTGGATAAAAGACTGAGCCCCCATAAAGGCCACAGGATGGAACAGTGCTCCACTAGTCACTTAAAAGGCAAACAAACAACTCACAAGTCACTAATCTGATGAATATAAACAAGGAAGGACAGAAAAACATGCCACTTAATTTACATTTTTTTCTTATTTCATTGCAAAGAAAACCAGTCTTATTTGGATCACCAGCAAAACTGATGCCACTGAGAAGCTACCCAGAACTCAAGGTCCCTCTACTTACTCTCCATGTGAATTTAAAATAATTGAGCCTAATGTTAAGTATTGGAATAATGATACCTGCTTCAGCATTGTTAAGAGTTAATGAGATAACGAATGTAAATCTCCTGATATATTTTTGGCACACAGGCATTTGTTTAATGATCTTATGAAGGTTGTAATTATTATAAACGTAATTCACCAATGAATCACATGTAATAAGAGCATCAGACTCAACATCTAATAGGTGAGCTGTTAGAATCTTTCAAGAAACATATACATCACTGTCATAAACAATTAAGTTATCTCTCATTGTGGAAACAAAATACTAACAAATCGAATCTAACATCCAGCTAAAATTTAAATAAACTCCAATGGGATTTTTTTAAAGGTGCAAGTGGGGCAGGATACTTTATCGAGATGTTAACTTGCGTTTTATTCTCCCTTACACTCCCCTTTCCCCTTGCAGGTACGTAGTGAGACTGCTGGTTTCCTTGCCCCTGGAGAGATTTGTGTTGCTAGGCTAAGTAAGAGAAGCAGGAGTACAACTACTGTCTTTTTTTTTTTTTTTTCAGGTGCTTGACGTTCCTGAGGGTATCTTGTTAATATAGAAGAGAAACAGGTGGATTTTGTGAGAGAGGGAAGGGAGATTCCCCACCACTCCAGAGAGAGGCCAATGTGGAAACTTCACTGTGTCTTGCTCCCTTTAGACAGAGTAGGATGAAAATATCTGAGTGTCATCCGGAAGGAACCCAGAGCTTGGACTCCATGGTTCCCACTATTAGCAAAGACTTCCAGGCCAAAGTCTGACTTACAAGCCTTAGAACTAAAAAAAAAAAAAAAAAAAAAAAAAATTCAAGGGTCCTTATAAGCTGGAAAATTAAAATACAAGCAACCATCATGAGCTAAAGAATAAAGACATTTTATTCAGTGTCCAAGCATTACTCAAGACTCCTTGATTCTTGTGCAAAAAGCCTGACGAATGACTGTGGGTGATTTTCCCAACAGGCTGTTGGTACATAGGTTCTGAGCCATATTCATTTTGATTAAAAAAATATAGATTTTCTCTGATGTATCCTATCCGGCATGATAAGTTTTGGGACTAAAGCTCACATACGCAGAGAACTTAATATTTTAGTATAACAATCTATCACCTAAAAAGTACAACAAATGATCTTAAATGTTGCATACAACAAATTTGACAATTTTTAACACTACTTGCGACTCACGACATTCCATTCCTTTCGGTTGGAAAAATCATTGCACTTCATCTTGATCCTCTTATTTTAACTGGACAGTAAAGAAAGGAGCCCCATACTTTTGCCAGCTTCCACAAAGAGCCATCAGTTCTACGTGAGTCATACGTTAACACCACGTTGGAGTAAAGGCCACCTGGGCCTCGACTTTCCTGGGCCCAAGATGGTAGACAAAATAGACCTTGTTCTTTGATGCTACTGTGTTCTTTTTCAAAACACCTATAAAAAGCCTATATTTAACATGTTTGGTTTAAAATTGATTCAATTGAATTAAACATCAAGGTGGGAAAACCAAAAAAAAAAAAAAAAGTATAAAAACCTCAAGCTAACCTGAAATATATCCTACAACACAGATGTCAGGCTGAAGCGCTGGTTGATTAGAACAGACATTTTGAGTTCAGTGATCCCGCAGCCCTGAGGAGTAGAGAGACAGAGCTGCCAAACTTTAGAAATACACTTTCCTATCTGGCTTACTGATTAGTTGAAGAGCTACTGCCAAGGCTCTAATTTCAGCACCATTTTTTATTGTCCTTCCTCTATAACACTGATAGGGCATGGCTCTTCCTGGTCTTCCCAGCTCTGCTTGGTGCCTTAGGAGAGGAGGAGCCACAGAAAAACCAGCTTTCTACTTGGTTTAGGCATTGAAAAATACCCAAGGCTTCCAGTACAGCTGCTTCTCAAAGCTGTTGATTTGCAGTATAAAAACAGATCCAAGTGGTTTGTTCTCCATCTGTGCTAAGCCTTGCTCTTCCTCCTCCAGTTAGGCTGTGTTAGCGAGCTCCTGCTAGTATTCTCCTCTTGCTGTTTTCTCACTAAGTGGGATTGTATGTTAAATGTACTGCCTCTCCAGCCCTGCTGCATTTGACTATGGAAAACATCATCATCACCAACAACAGGAACATAAATTTCTCACCCGTACAATGCACTTCCCCTTATTCTCTTATTTTTTTGTACATGGGTAGGGTATCTATACATTTTAGTAAATTCAATGCACAGGTGGTTGGAGCAAAAAAAAAAAAAAAAAAAAAAGGATGAGTGAGCGACCCCCACATTAAAGTGTGTATTACATTTATTCTTATCAACATACAAAATGGCTTAATGCAGTATTTTAGCCAGATGATCCCTGACCACCTGAAGTGATCAACTTTAATCAAGAGCATGTCATTCTTTGGGTAAAAAATCATCAGCTCTGGAACAGTTGGAGGCTGGCTACCAGGCACATCAGTCCGAGAAACTATGTGAATAGGAATCATAAGACTTATTTCTATCTGTATTTTCTAGAGTTTACATTCATATTCTCGAAATGTAGGGGATGTTGAATTGTTGAATGAATCGATGAATAAATCAATTAACTTATAAAGTACAGAAATGGATGAGTGGGAAAATGAAAACAGGATGAAAAAATCTTGTGGAAAGGAAACCATTAAATTTGTGCCACGAGAACGGTCATTGAAGTAATGAAGGAACTAAAAGCACAGGGAAAGGTTACACATATATTTTTTATGTAGCTTTGTGGCATAAGCTACTTTTCTCCATGTAAATGACTTCAACATTTTAAATGGTCATGCCTTATTTATCATCGATTTTATATTAAAGTTTTTATGACATGAACAGGAAAAACTGCATGGAGAATAATCATCAGCAACTGTTTGTAACTTTTATTCTTAAACGCTTATGCTGGGAAGGGTTAATTCTGGTGTCTATACATGACTACATTTCAAGAAACGGGCTATTTCACTATTGGTACAAACCTGAGTCAGCACCCTCCAGTTCTGACTGGTAATTTTTTTATCCTGTCTGTGTTTATCTTCTCCTCTTGGAGCAGCCAAGGGATAATACATTTTCTATTAGGTAGAAAAGGAGTAATGGCTTTCTTAGTATCTGAGCTCAGCAGGAAAAGAAGTCTGTAGTTACAGCAAAAAGAAAAAGGAAGAAGACAAACAAAACAAAACAAACAAACAAAAAAAAACAAAAGCAAAAACAAAAAACCCAACAAAACAAAAAAGACAAAACACAAGAAGTGTGCCCCCGTTTCATTTAGAAACACACAACTTGTGTTCATTATTTCATGAAGAGAGACAGGTGAAGTGCATCCTCTTGAGAGAGGATGATAAATCTTCCAGATTAGACAGACCAGTAGGAAAGTCAGAGTTAGAGACTGGGAATTATGAGAATTGAGATGAAGACCCAGTTGTTGAGATTAGATCAAGTTTAATTTCAAAGAATCTCTTTTTAAAAGGAAGTTATCACAGTATAATATACCATTCATCTAATTTTTATTCTTATTTATGAATTTTTTTGTTTTACTTGAGTTATTGAGACACAAAACAAAAGATACAAACAGTGATGCATGTATTTTCTTCTATTTAAAACTTACATTTCTATTTAAAACTTACAAAATAATGGGGAATGCCTATTCCTAATACACTGGATTTTATCACAACTTTACCAGTTGAGATATAGATGTATAGTAAGCAGAGATAGTTTTAAGTCACTATATAATATTATTTTACTTAAACTTAGGTATTTAAGATAGACAAAGCTTTGATTTATTAGATTCTTTGCAAGTAATTTTTCATAATAAAATTTGGGGTTGAGGTTTTAGATTTAGTGAGTTCAACCCTGTCTGAGGTTCACGCACATGGTTTCTCAGAAGGTGATGTCCCTTGGCAATCCGGACTCCCCTGGTGTGGTAGCCAGCCTCCAAGATGGCTCCTGGTAATTTCTGCCTCTTGGTGGTATTCACACCCTTTTAGAGTCCCTCCAATATTGCTAACACTGGACACTGTGAACAGTAGAATATGACAGGAATGATGGTATGCCATTGTCAAGATGAGGCTACAAAAGACAGTGTGATTTCTGTTTTGATTGCTCTCTCACACCTTTCCCCGAACTGAGATCACTCACTTCGGGGAAAGATTATCTTGAGCAGCAGCCCATCTGGAGAGGAACAAAGACTCTAGGCAACAACTATGTGAAGAGTGTGCTTGATAGTGGATATTCTAGCCTCTTTCAAAGTTCAAAGTTTCAGAAACTACAGCTCCTGCCTACAGCTTGTAAAATCTCAGGACAGACTGAATTCAGAGCCATACTACTGCAGTATCACTTTCCTGGGCCCTAGGCACTTTTAACCTATTTTCCATTTTGTCTTTGTTGACTCCTTTCTCCATTAAAATGCATCTTTATCTAAATCTAAATCTACATCTCTATACCTCTATATACTATTCCGGTATCCGGACCTCTGTATCATCTGTATCTGTATCATCAATCTCTCGGTATATATATCTCATATACATTTATTTATTTCTTTGTTTGACACGGAGAGAGAGAGGGAGCACAAGCTGGGGGAGCCGCAGACAGAGGGAGAAGGAGAAGCAGGCTCCCTGTGGAGCAGCAAGCCCGATGCGGGACTCAATCCCAAGACGCTGAGATCACGACCTGAGCCAAAGGTAGACGCTTAACCGACTGAGCCACTCAGGCGCCCGTATACCTATATTTACATCTCATATCCACATGAGACAGAAGAGGGAAGAGTAAGAGATCCTTGCACAGAAGTATGTATTACATTTGTTCTATCAACCTACATAAATGTTCAAAATGGTATGTTAGCTATATATAGTGACTACAATGTTATAAAATATATGAATACACATTAAAATTTCTCTCTGACCTTAAAGTTTCCTTTCTTCTGATTTTAAAATAAATGAAAATATTTTAGGTGCTATAAAAGTATTATGACCCTAGGCCAACTGGATATTAAGGGAATTGGTGATCTAAAGGAGCCGAGCTACTCTTGGATCCCACAATCTCAGGAACTGAATGAGAAAATAAAAGACGGTGGTTTTACCGGAGTAATTTGTTATACAGCAACTAGTGCAACTGGGTTATTTTTCTCCATTCTATATTCAAGTATAAATGAATTAGTTTTCTGATTCAGATATAAAATAAGAAAATATAGACTGAAAAAGAACACCCAGGATTTATTATAACTTTGTCATTCCCTATGTACTTTAGGACTAATTTCTTCTTTTATAGAAGCATTACTAAAAAAGTTACTTTGTAAACTCCATACACCTTAGGTGCGGATTTTTTCAAAGCCCATCATTTGCTATCATTTTAGTTCCACACCTCTTTCCAAGTTTCTGGGCTATTCTACCAAACCAAACCAACCACAACAAAATACCACCACCACACAACAAAAAAACAACCAAACCAACCAAACAAACAAAAACTCCTTGTCAGCCTAATTTTGTTAACATTCAAGGAACTGCTTGCTATCTGAGGAGGGGTCACTACTAGAGCCTATGATGCAAATCCAGCCTGCTGTCTCTTTTTGTAAATAAAGTTTATTAGAAAACAGCTATATCCTGGGGCGCCTGGGTGGCACAACGGTTAAGCGTCTGCCTTTGGCTCAGGGCGTGATCCCGGCGTTGTGGGATCGAGCCCCACATCAGGCTCCTCTGCTATGAGCCTGCTTCTTCCTCTCCCACTCCCCCTGCTTGTGTTCCCTCTCTCGCTGGCTGTCTCTATCTCTGTCAAATAAATAAAATCTTTAAAAGAAAAAGAAAAAGAAAAAGAAAACAGCTATATCCATTCATTTAGTTACTGTATATGGCTACTATATATGGCAGTGAGTAATTGAGACTTCATGACCTGAAAAGTCTATTTATTATCTGACCTTTTTCAGAAAAGCAGTTCATAGATCCTTGGTCTAAGCTAAGTCAGATAAATCTGTAATAAATTTAATTTGTTCATGTTGAAATCATACAAATAAAACAATGTAGAAGAAATTCTATGGAAACCCATTTTAATAAAATTAGTGTGTGGTGTGTTCTTTTTTTCCGCCCACCTAAAGCTAAGAACTAATTATTAAAAATTATCTATGACTGTAAGGATTTCAAACTATCACTTTAATTTTGGTAAAATTTTGTTCTTATTCTTATTTTTGTTTTGGTTCATTTTGGAATACATGAAGGCACAAGTCATAATTAAACTTTCCAGCTTTCTGCTTTTCCCTTGTCAGTGTCTTAGCTTTAGTCTTTATACCAGTTGCAAGATGGGTATCACATTGGCAGATGTAATCTAGTATTACTAGCATCCCAAGTATGAAGAGGCAGAGGTCAAAGGTTTTTTTGTTTTGTTTTATGTTTTTTCCCTTGTTTCTTTGTTTTTTAGTGAGACGTTCTTGGGAGGCTTTAGTCATTCTCTCCCCTTCCTTGGCTAGATCTGAGTCATATAGTAGCCCCTAGTTGGAGGAAGCTGGTTGCAGACCTGTTTGGCAAAAGGTAATGTAATTAACATGACTGGCTTAACTGATAATGGTTATCTTGGAAATTTGGGCACACTGTTTACCTAAACATTATGGAGTTCTGTTGGAAAGAAAGAAGGGATCTGGGGATGGGTGGGGGTGGGGAAAGGACAGCTACAGGTTAGTCAATATACTGTATCTAAAACAGAAATACAAAATAGGAAATATACAATTTTTACTTGTTATAAAGCTTAATTATGAAGTATTACAATCTTTAGTGAAATCTGAGATTAAAAACTGAGGTTACTTGCAGCAATTAAACATTCTCAGACATTAGATTTTAAAGTACCCTAGACAATTCCACTCAAGCCCCTTAATGGATTATAATATCAATACATAGAATATACATCATTCCTCAGTCTGACTTTAAAAAGCAAATATGTTCTTGAACTAATACTTTTTCAAATAATTTTAACTGAAAAAAGCTGATTATTTCTATTAAAAATTTACTTAACTATGTATTTCTATAATAGATACGAATTTTAAGTCAGGTGAAAGGGTAAGTCCTTTCTTTTTTAAGAACTTGGAGGAAAAGCTCTATGGAGCTGAAATCCAGGAATTTAGAAAGTATACTCCTACAGCAGGTACTGATATTTCTGAGGGGACAAGATAAGGCTGGTGTTGAAGTCACTGGTAAAACTAAACAATGAAACCTAATGTTGCTATCAAAACAGAATGTTATCAATTATTACTCTGAATGTAAATGGACTAAATGCTCCAATCAAAAACATAGGGTGACAGAGTGGACTAAAAAAAAAAAAAAAAAAAATGAGACCCATCAATATACTGCCTACAAGAGACTCACTCATATTAGGTCTAAGGACACCTGCGCTAAAAGTGAGGGAGTGGAGAAACATTTATCATGCAACTGGATGCCTAAAGAAACCTAGGTAGCAATACATATATTAGAAAAAATAGACTTTAAAACAAAGACTATAACAAAGCCACAAAAAAGGACACTATATAACAATCAAGGGGACAATCCAACAAGAAGATAACACAATTATAAATATTTAAGCCACAAAATAAACTTAAACAAACTAAAAAAAAAAAAAAAAAAAGAATCGAAGTCACACCATGTATCTTTTCTCAACAAACACTATGAAACGAGAAATCAGCCACAAGAAAAAAATATGGAAAGAGCATAAATACATGGAGGTTAAATAACATGCTATTAAAAAATGAATGGGTCAACCAAGAAATCAAAGAAGAAATCAAAAAGTACATGGAAACAAATGAAAATGAAAGCACAACAGTCCAAAATCTTTCGAATAGAGCAAAAGTGGTTCTAAGAGGGGAGCTTACAGTGATTCAGGCCTACCTCAACAACCATGAAAAATCTCAAATAATCTAACCTTACACCTAAAAGAGCTAGGAAAAACAAACAAAAAAAAAACCCAAAAACCCATGAAAGGGAGGAAATAATAAATATTAGAGCAGAAATAGATGATATAGAAACTAAAAGAGCAATAGAACAGATCAATGAAACAAGCAGCTGGTTCTTTGAAAAGACTAAACTGATAAACCTCTAGCAAGACAAATAAATAAATAACCTAAATAAGCAAAATTACTAATTAAAGAGGTGAAATAAAAACCAATATTGTAGAAATACAAACAACTGTAACAGAATGTTATGAAATCCTAGATGCCAACAAATTGGGCAAACCTAAAAGAAATGGATAAATTCTCAGAAATATATAACCTACCAAAACTAAAGCAGGAAGAAATAGAAAATTTGAACAGACCAATCATCAGCAATGAAATTGAATCAGTAATCAAAACTCCCAAAAAACAAAAGTCCAGGACCAGACCGTTTCACAGGTGATTTTTACCAAACATTTAAATTAGAATTAATGCCCATTCTTCTCAAACTATTAAAAAAAAATACAAGAAGGAAGACTTCCAATTCATTCTGTAAGACCAGATTCACCCTTAAACCAAAACCAGATGGAGACACAACCAAAAAGAGAGAGAGAGAGAGAACACTGCAGGCCAATATTGCTCATGAACAGAGATGCAAAAATCCTCAACATAATATTAGCAAACCGAATCCAACAATACATTACAAATATCATACACCACGACGAAGTGGAATTTATTCCCAGGATGCAAGTGTGGCTCAATATTTGCAAAACAATGTGATACATCACATCAATAAGGGAAAGGATAAAAGCCATTTGATCATTTCAATACATGCACAAAAAGCATTTGGCAAAATACAATATGCATTCATGATAAAACCCTCTGAAAAGTAGGTTTAGAGGGAAAATATCCCAACATAATAAAGACTATATATGAAAAACCCACAGTTAATATCATACTCAATGGTAACTACTGAGAACTTTTTTCCTAAGGTCAGCAACAAGACACACTCTTACCACTTCTACTCAACATAGTACTAAAAGTCTTAGCCACAGCAATCACACAACATAAAGAAATAAAAGGCCACCAAATTGGTAAGGAAGAAGTAAAACTCAGCATTTGCAGACGACATGATACTATATTTAGAAAACTTTAAAGGACTCCACCAAAAAAAAAAAAAATACTAGAACTGAGAAATAAATTCAGTAAAGCCACAGGATACAAATGCAGAAATACGTTGCATTTTTATATACTAATAATGTAGGAGCAGAAAGTGAAATGAAGAAAACAATCCCATTCACAACTGGACCAAAACGAATGAAATATCTAGGAATAAACTTAACCAAAGAGATTAAAGACCTGTACTCTGAAAACGACAAAAAACAGATGAAAGAAATTCAAGATGAAGCAAAGAAATAGAAAGACATCTCATGCTCATGGATCGTAAGAGCAAAAATTGTTAAAATATCTACATGATCCAAAGCAATCTACATATTTAATGCAACCCCTATTAAACTACCAGCAGTATTTTTTCAGAACTAGAACAAACAATTCTAAACTTTGTATGAAGCCACAATAGACCCCCAAATAGCCAAAGCAAACATGAAAAGGAAAAACAAAACGGGAGGTATCACAATATTAAATTTCAGGTTATATCACAATGTGTAGTCATTAAAACAGTATGGTATTGGCTTAAAAAACAGACATGAAGATCAATATAAAGAACAGAAAACTCATAAATAAATTCACAATTATACAATTAATTTTTGACAAAAGAGGAATGAATATACCATGGAAAAAAGTTTATTCAACAAATGGTGTTGGGAAAACTGGACAGCTACATGAAAAAGAATGAAACTGGATCATTTTCTTTTACCAGACACAAAAATAAACTCGAATGAATTAAAGATCCTAAATGTGAGACCTGAAACCATAAAAAACCTTAACAGAGCACAAGCAGTAATCCCTCTGACATCTGCTGTAGCAACACTTTTCTAGTTATGTCTCCTGAGGCAAGAGAAATAAAAGCAAAAATAAACTATTGGCACTACATTAAAATAAGCAATATCTGCACAGCGAAAGAAAAAAGGAACATATTTAGAGGGAACATATCTCAACATGATAAAGGCCATTTATGAAAAACCTAATATGAAAAATCAATAAAACCTGGCCCCAGCATCCCATCTTACGGAATGGGAGAAGATATTTGAAAATGACATATTCCATAAAAGGCTAGCATCCAAAATACATAGAGAATTGATACAACTCAATACCCCGAAAAACAAATAACCCAATTAAAAATGGGCTGGGCAGAAGTCCCAAAAGTTCATTTTTGCTTTTGTTTCCCTTGCCTTTGGAGATGTGTCATGAAAGAAGCTGCTGTGTCCAACGTCAAAGAGGTTGCTGCCTATGTTCTCTCTAGGATTTTGATGGATTCCTGTCTCATATCTTTGGTATGGTGTAAGAGAATGGTCAAGTTTCATTCTTCTGCATATAACTGTCCAATTTTCCCAATACCATTTATTGAAGAGACTGTCTTTTTTCCATTGGATATTTTTTTCCTGATTTGTCGAAGATTAGTTAACCATAGAGTTAAGGGTCCATTTCTGGAGACTCTATTCTGTTCCACAATCTATGTTTTTGTGCCAATACCATGCTGTCTTGGTGATCACAGCTTTGTAATATAGAATGAAATCAGGCAACGTGATGCCCCCAGCTTTGTTTTTCTTTTTCAACATTTCCTTGGTGATTTGGAGTCTTTTCTGGTACCATACAAATTTTAAGACTGTTTGTTTCAGATCTTTGAAAAATGCTAATGGTATTTTGATAGAGATGGCATTGAAAGTGTAGATTGTTCTGGGCAGCATAGACATTTTAACAATGTTTATTCTTCCAATCCATGAGCATGGAATGTTTTTCCATCTTTTTGTGTCGTCTTCAATTTCTTTAATAAGTGTTCTGAAACTAAGGAAATAGTCAACAAAACTAAGAGGCAACCCACAGAATGGGAGAATATATTTGCAAATGACACTACAGATAAAGGGCTGGTATCCAAGACCTATAAAGAACTTCTTAAACTCGACACCCCAAAAAACAAATCAAGTCAAAAAATGGGCAGAAGACATGAATAGACACTTCTCCAAAGAAGACATACAAATGGCTAAAAAACACATAAAAACATGTTCAACATCATTAGCCAGCAGGGAAGTTCAAATCAAAACCACACTGAGATACCACCTTACACCAGTTAGAATGGCAAAAATTAACCAGGCAGGAAACAACAAATGTTGGAGAGGATGTGGAGAAAGGGGAACCCTTTTACACTGTTGGTGGGAATGCAAGTTGGTATAGCCACTTTGGAAAATAGTATGGAGGTTCCTCAAAAAAAATTAAAAATAGAGCTATAACCCAGCAATTGCACTACTGGATAATTACTTACTCCAAAGATACAGATGTAGTGAAAAGAAGGGGCACATGCACCCCAATGTTCATAGGAGCAATGTCCACAATAGTCAAACTGTGGAAGGAGCTGAGATGCCCTTTCACATATGAATGGATAGAGAAGATATTCTTTGTTCATATGTACAATGGAATATTACTCAGCCATCAGAAAGGATGAATACACACCTTTTGCATCGACATAGATGGAACTGGAGGGGATTATACTAAGTGAACTAAGTCAAGCAGAGAAAGACAATTTTCATACAGTTTCACTCATATGCGGAACATAAAGAATAGCACGGAGGACACTAAGGAAAGGAAGGGAAAAGTGAAGGGGGGGAATCAGAGGGGGAGATGAACTCTGAGAGACTGTGGACTCCAAGAAACAATCCGAAGGTTTCAGACGGGAGGGGGGTGGGTGGATGGGGTAGCCCGGTGATGGGTATTAAGGAGGGCACATATTGTAATGAGTCATGGAACTCTACATCAAAAATTAATGATATACTGTATGGTGAATAACATAACATAATTTAAAAAAAAAAGAAAAATGGGCAGAAGGTATGAGCGGACATTGCTTCAAAGAAGACACACAGATGGCCAACAGACACATGAAAAGATGCTCAACATCACTCATCAGGGAAATGCAAATCAAAACCACAATCAGATATCACTTCACACCTGTCAGAATGGCTAAAATCAAAAGCACAATAAACAAATGTTGGTGAGGATGTGGAGAAAAAGGAACACTCAAGCACTCTTGGTCAGAATGCAAACTGGAGCAGCCACTGTGGGAAACAGTATGGAGGTGTCTCAAAAAATTAAAATTAGAATTACCATATGGTCCAATAATTCCACTACTGAGTATTTACTCAAAGAATATGAAAACACTCATTTGAAAAGACATATGAAGCCCTCTGTTTATTGCAGCTTTATGTACAATAGCCAAACTGTGGAAGCAATCCAAGTGTCCATAGATGAATGAAGGGTACACACACACACACACACACACACACACATTCCATACACAGTGGAATATGACTCAGCCATAAAACGAATGAAATCTTGCTTTTGCAACAACATGGATAGAGCTATAGAGTTTTTGCCATTTAAACAAGATGGATCGGGTATATTGCTAAGCGAAATAAGTCAGAGAAAGACAAATGCCATATGATTTCACTAATATGTGGAATTTAAGGAACAAAACAAATGAGCAAAGGAGAAAAAAAGAGAGCAAGAGAGACACAAACCAAGAAGCAGACTCTTAACAATAGAAAACAAACTGCTAGTTACCAGAGGGGAGGTGGATAGGGGGATGGTAGAAATAGGGGATGGGGATTAAAGAGTACACTTATCATGATGAAAAAATAAAATAAAATGATTAAAAAAAAACCAAAACAAATCAGAATGCTGTTGGTACGAAGAAGAACTGTTGGGATAATCTTGGTAAGAAAAGCAGGAAAAAAAGGAAAAAGGCAGCCCCTTTCTTGGCTGAGACTAACAGGGAGCCAGTTGGCCAAAGATAAATGTATCTCACAGAATCCTGGCCCCAGCATCAAAAAGTAGTGTACACAGGTAAGGCAGGGAGATGAAAGACCATGGATTAAGGTCTGTTGCACTCATCTTTGAATGGCAATAGATTATAGCACAGTATCATGATTCTACATATGCTTATTAAATATTTGGTAAATAAAAAATAGTCATTTCATCTCTGTAATCCTTTTCATGCTATTTTAATATTGACACTATAAGGGAAACATTATGAATGGTGTGGTCCATGATTACTAACTTGTGATCAAATTAGTACTATAGGCTTCCTTTTAAAAGTTGGTTTTATTTATATATCTTAGGTACCACATGATTTGTGTCATTAGAGATATTCTCTAAAATACCATGTATAGGTGTAAAATATGACCCTATCTTTTTTACGTTATTTCTCACCATGAATATCCCGTGTCTCTAATTCCTACACAAACACTGTCACAGCTCATCACCGTAATATTAAAGATCCCTATGAGCAATTTGCAATGTCTGGGCAACCAGTGATCTTTTTAACTGGGTACATTTTAATGGAAGAGTTTACTGCTGATTAAAACTACCTTTAAAACATCCTGCAAATAAGAAGAAAAATTCATAGAAATGCAGTGATGTCAAGGTTAAAGAGAATTAAGACTCTCAATTATGTTAGCCCTATGGTTAAAATGCATGAGACTAATGAAACATTCATTGAACAATGAGTGTATATGGTGTTCACAGACATAGCTATTCTTAGCCTTTCAATGATATGCTATATTGAAAATAATTAAAAGATGAAAGATAGTCTTGGAGACAAAAATAAAAAGAAAACAGGTGGTTTTTTTGTGTAGCCCAGAATCATAAGCATAAGGGAAAATAGTTTCCACAGGACATTCTCTGCATACTGATTCCTACTTTTTTTTTTTTTCACCTAAACAAAAATAAATATATATTGTCTTTCATTAAAATTCTTCATTTGTAATGAGGCTAAGACCTCTGATCTTCAAACCCCAACTAGGGCCTCTGAGCAGTAGCCCAGCTTAGTCAAGGCCACATTCCAGTGAGATTCTTCAAGAACCTCTTTTTATAATTCTTATAGAGATTTTAAGTTCTTCTAGGTACACCTGTCTCTTTCTGACCAGGTCCCACTGATTAGTAACAACCTTATCTGTCAGGAATTGCTGACTGCATGTTTGGATGAAACAAAGGTCAAACTCACAAGGTTAATTTTCTTAGTGTAACATTCTCCTCACTGTTTGGGCACAAGCTTGGCTGAACTCTATTTCTATAACTAAACCATTAGGTCCTTTGAAGTTCACCAGAAACACCAAGACTGGCCAGAAACCTGTTATACTTCAATAAATTGAGGATTGGAGAGTTTGTAACTTACCTAAATGAGCTTAAAACAATACTATAACTAGCAATGATTTTTACTACTTGCAGTAAAACATCAGGCACTTACTTAGCCCTCAGTATTGCTGGTGCTAGGATTTTGTTTGCAATATCTCATTTAATATTTACAATGATCTAGTAATAAAACTATTATCCCTGATTTAGAAATGAAGAAATCAAAGGTTAAAGAGCCCAAGGATGGAATATTATTCAGCCCTTAAAAAGAACATTCTGCCATATGGGACAACATAGATGAGCTGGGAGTGCATAAATACTGCTTTATTACACTTATATGATACATCTAAAATAGTCATACTTCCAGAAACAGAGGGACTCGGTTGTTGCCGGGGGCTGGGAGTAGGGAAAAATGGGGAGTTGCTGCTCACTAGGTACATAGTTTTCAGTTAAGTAAGTTCTGGAGATTTGCCATACAAAATTGCACCTATGGTTAATAATGAAACTATTGTGCACTTCAAATTTTGTTAAGAAGATAGTTCTCAGGTTGTGTTCTTACCATAATTAAATGAAAAGAGACAATGCCATGTACATAAAGTCAGAGAACTAGTAAATGATTCTTAAACTTGGCAAACAATGCTGCCCCAAATTAATATCTTTAACGAGACAAAAGTGTACAAAAAAAGCAAACAATGAAAAATAACTTACACTTTACCTTACTCTTATCATTAGCAAGAATAGTAGATTAAGATAGAGAGATACCCTAAGCAAAGTATTATATTCAAACCTCTCTTCTATCATTAGAACTTTTTTTTTTAATAAATCAAGATTTATTTTCCTATTGCTGCTAATATTCCTTTGTTAAGTTCTTTATATCTGGCATGTTTTGTTTCCTTTACGAATATAGATATATTTAAGAAGAAATTATTATGGACAGAATACCAGGATCATTTAGGAATAATAATAACAATAATAATAAATTGCTGATAAATTTATTAGCAGAAAAATAATTTTTATAGGCAAGTGAAAAAACAAAGAGGTTAAAAATAATGTTTCTGCTTGTGGTTTATTTTCCTTTTCTTGACTTTTGGGAAATATATGAGATGGATATGATATAATACCAAACCTAGCACTGCAATTCTACCAAGGCTGCACAGACTGGGAAGATAGGCAGTTGTGCTGCCACAGAGGATGTATTTGATTTGTTGCGGAGTTGGGGAAAAAACTATTCCCAGGAACATTGTCAGAAATAATAGACATCCTTGTGGCAAATAAGATAGGAAAGGCAACATTACAGTTAGGCTGCGGTTGCAATACTAGTAGGGGCAAGCAACAGACCAGCAAAACAGGCAGAAATGTAATAAGTATATTCAAAGAATGAGACACCTGTAGTGTGCCGTGACAAAGTTTCACACATATCTAGTGGTTTGGAAGGCTGTGTTCTTGCACAAGACTTTTGCATACACTCAGATGATATCAGGGGACTTCTCCCTCTCCAAGTATATGCATCTCTCTCCGAATAGAAAATAAAAGCTGGGGTAGATTGCACCTTCTTGAACTTTCAAATGTGTTTTTAAAAACACATGAAGATTCATCAGCAAAGGGTAGCATTCCTGGGAAGCCAAGATAATAACAAAACAGAGGAAAACAAAACGAAGCAGAATTATCAGGACCTGCATCCAATGGAATAGAAAACAAACAAACAACAAAAAAACAAAAACAAAAACCAAAAAAAACAACAATATTATTAGTTTAGGCAATATGGCCATTAACCAAAAAACAAAAACAAAAAACAAAGCAAAACAAAATATACTCCCTTTCTTCCAGGGAGGAAGAGGAAGTTCAGTATCCAAATTTGTCATAATATATTATCTAAAATGTCCAGTTTTCAACAAAATCTTAGGAGGTATGCAAAGAAGCAAGAAATTGAGATCCAAATACGGAATGGAAAAAAAAAGAGCAAATAATAGAAACTATATTTCTGAGTGGCTCAGACGATGAACACTGCAAAGACTTCAAAGAAAGTGTTGTAAGTATGCTCTAAGAACTAAGGGAAACCATGTTTAAAGAACTAAGGGAATGACTCAAAAAATAGAAATTAGAAAAATTTAGAAATTATGAAAAAGCAATCCTTAAGTTGAGATGTATAAAAACTGTAAGAAAGAGTTTGCTAGTGAGTTTTATTAGCAGAATTCAGAGGCAGAAAGAAGAATTAGTAACCTTGAAGATGAATCAACAGAAATGATCTAACCTGAAGAAAAAAATCATAGAAATAAAAAAGAATAGTGAGTCAGAGACCTGAAGGACACCATCAAATGTACAAATATACACATAATAGGAGTTCCAGAAGGAGATGAAAGAGGCAGACAAAATATTTGAAGAAATGATGGCCACTTTTCAAAATGGATGAAATATAATAATCTTCTTGTAAGTAGGAAAAAGACAAAGAGATTCATTGACGTCTTCACAATTCAATTCCTGAAAGCCAGACACAAAGAATGATGTTTGAAACAGCTCATTACATACAATGAAGTGTAATAGGATTAAGAGCTGCCTTCTCATCTGAAACACTGGAGACCACAGGCAGTGGAATGACTATTCAAAATGCTGGGGGAAAAAAGCATCTACCAGTAATCCTATTCAAGCAAACAATCTTTCATAAATGATGACAAAATAAAGACATTCCCTTAATAAGCTTTAAAAAAATCATAGTAGTAATACTATAAGGTCTTCCACTTGGAAGAAAGTGATACCACACAGTAATTCAAATCCATATGAAGAAATAAAGAGTGATATTAAGATAATTTTGTAGCTTGTTTACACACGTGCCTATTACAAATTAACATTTGCTTTTAAGTTTTTGAAAAAAGACAGTTATGTAGGTAAATATAATTGATTGTATCAATATATAATTAAATATTTTTGCGACCTTTTTTCTCTTACCTAACTTTTCAAAAACATGTTCATTAAAGACAATTATAAGATTTTACTGCTGGACTTATAATATGTAAGACTATTTACGTCTAAGACTATATATATATATACATATATATATATAGTTATAGATATATAGTTATATAGTTATATAGTTATATTGCTATTGTTTATACAATAAATAACAGCACAAAAATGGGGCTGTTCTGCAGAAAGGAAATGATACATGGAAAAAGAAATGCTGAATACAGTAAAAAAAGGTTAAACACACACACACACACACACACACACACACACACACGCACACAGATTGGAGAGAATGAGTAATACTAGAGCAAAGTTATTGTATTCTCCTGAAACCAAATGACTATTATCTGAAGTAGATCCTGAAAATTAAAGATGTATATTTTAACCCCTAGATCAAACACTAAGAAAAATTAAAACTAAGCAGAGGTAAAATGATAAAATAAAAAATATTCCTTTATCACAAAATGTGCAGTAAAGGGAGAATAGAGAAACAAAAGAGTTAAAAGACATATAGAAAATGTATAGCAAAAAGAATGACATACTCCAATCATATCAATAACAACAATAAATGTAAATAGATTAAATGTTCCAATCAAAGAGCAGATATTGTCAAACTGGACTAAAATAAATAAAATAAATAAATAAATAAATAAATAAATAAATAAATAAATAAAATTGGAGGTAAATTTTATATTCATGTTAAAGATAGGTTGAAAGTAAAAGGATAGAAAAAATATACCATGCAAACAACACTCATAATTGAGCTGGATTGATCAAAGTCAAATAAATATAATTTAAGCAATAAATGATTCTAAAAAAATGACATTTTATACTATTAAAATGTCATTTTTGTTTCAGGAAAATATAATTTTAAAAAATGCCCACAAAAATGAAAAAAAAAAACAAAGCAAAATAAACAGAGTCCCTATACACAGGAAGTAAACACTAACAGAATTGGAGCAATGAATAGATCACTTGAAAATAATAGTTTCAGAGGCACTTGGCTGGCTCAGTGGTAAAGCATGTGAGTCTTGATCTCAGGATTGTGAGTTTGAACCCCATGTTGGGTGTAGACATTACTTAAATAAATTAACAAAAATAATAGTAGTTAGAGACCTTCATATTCTCATCGATAATGTATAGAAAACTAGGTAGGAAATCAGCAAATACATATAAGAATTGAATAACTCTATCAATTAACTATATATAACAGAAATCTATAGAACACTTAAAAATAGCAGAATACATCTCCCCAAGGGCATATTGAAACATTCTATGGGATAGTCCATAAAACCATGCTCGATAAATCTAAAAGGAATTAAATCATGCAAAGTATGTTCTCCAAGCACAGTTGAATTAAAGTCCAAATCAACAACAGAGGGACATTTGGGAAATTTACAAATAAATCACAATTAAAAAATACACCCCTAAATAATAAATGGATCAAAAAGTCACAACTGAAACTAGGAAATATTTTGTAATGAATTAAAATGAAAACACAACATAGCAAAATTGAGGGACTTCAGGCAAAATGGATTTAGAGGATATTTAGGCTGTAAGGCCTTTATGAAATGAAACATCTGAAATCAACAACCTAATCTTCCATCTCAAGGAACTAAAAATATAGCAAACTAAACTGTCAAGAATTATTTACCTAGCAAAACTACACTTTCAAAAATATAAAAAAAAATAAAACTCAAATATAGATATTTCCAGATTTCATTAGATACCCTGAACAAATCTATTTTAAAAGATATGCTAAAAAAACTGCTTCAAACTACAAGGAAGTGACACCAGATAACTTGAATCTTCTAAAGAATACCGGAAAAGGTAACTACATAATTACAAAAAATATATAATTTTTATATAACATGATATATATATATATGTTCTTTTTCTCAACTTTACAATTTTAATTACCACTTATTTGTGAATTTCCTAAATCTATAAGCAGAAGGGAAGAGGATGGAAATGGAGCTATATGGATATAAGAAAACAGCATCAGATTTTGAAATCAAACACAATATTCCCTCTTCTGTAAGTTTATGGTAATTAAAATAATCCAAAAGACATAACAATAACCGTGCAATTCAACATATTTGTTACAATAGTAGAGCGCACATCAGAATGGCAAAGATGCTTTTTGATTAGATATAATTTCCTCACTAGAAAATAACGAATCTTACATAGCATTACACAAAAACCTATATATTGTGAACTATAAAAAAAATACTGAAAATTAAGATAAACACTAGAAAGTGAAATACAAACATATTTGCAACTCTGTTTGGGTCGCGCAATATGAGTGCATGTGTGGAGAGGAGTGTCTTTAGTTAAATATTCCCTTATTAACCACCTGCCATTGCCTGAGTAATAACACCTGCCTCTCTATTTTCTCATAGGTGAAGTGTGCATAGCAATATTCCCAACTGCTTAACGATGTCATAATGATAAAATGAATTAATATATCTAAAATACTTAGAACATTACCTGAAATATTCTAACCACTAAGTATTTTATTTTTATTATTGTTTAGAGTTACATCAATATTTTTGTTTAAGCAATTTAAATGACTTAAAAAATGATAAACTTTCTACGCATGGGTGGCTCAGTGGTTAAGTGTCTGCATTCGGCTTAGGCGATGATCCCAGGGTCCTGGGATCCAGTCCTGCATCAGGCTCCCTGCTCAGCGGGGACCCTGCTTCTCCCTCTGCCTGCCTCTCTCGCTGACAAATAAATAAATAAAATATTTTTAAAAAATAAAGAATGAAAAATAAATAAAAATGATAAATTTAATTTTACTGAATTTTATTTAAAAGGAAACTCCTAAACATCTTTTTCAGCTTTATGTATCGATCTCAATTGCAATAACGAATAATTCAAAGCATGCCACAGAAGATAAACCAGACAGTTCCTAATGATGTTCTGTCCTAAAAAATGACAAAAGATAGAATTACAAATGCAGAGCAAGAAATGGAACTGACTGTGGACACCAGGACTTAAAGGAAATAAAAAAAATACTTTATTCATATTTTTAAACACTGCTAAAGATGATGAGTTATCTGCTCTATGTATTAGATCTGAAAAAATATGCATCAGTTACAGAAAACCAGGTGAAAGTTATGGAAAGAAGATAGAACTTTCTCAATATACTGTTGTTCTGAACACTGGGTTTGGAAGGACAATGGAAAGGGCAGGCAGTCCTTTCAACAAGAAGTTGTGCTTTCAGGTTTCTTTTTTTGTTAGTAGCATCACTGTTGCCCTCAGACCTCCAGGCTTGAACCCCAGGATGTTTGATTCAAACTACTTCCACATTCAATTTCATCTCTAATTAGATTAATTTTCTTTGGCAAACTGTACAACATGGCTTCCATTCCCACTGCTAGCACTGTATTGGATATCGTGCTATCTTTCTATTTAATTCAAAGGCCATTCTTTCATGTAGTTCTGGTTTGGCAAATTGGCACAGATGTTCCCTAGCTGCACAGAGATATACCAGAGACTGTGTGAACTCCAAATTAAAGACAGCACGCCGTCATGAAACTATGAATTCATACCCTTATGTTAAAACACTATGACACAGTGCAGCATAAACTACAAATTAAATGTGAGAAAGTACAAGGCAAATGATGTTCTATCTCCTAGGAATGTTCTCACTCCCAAGAGAGAATTCTTGATCAAACTCTACTTTCATTAGGATAACTTCAGAGACAACTTTTGAGCAGCTCTCTACCTCTTTTGCTTTAATTTATCCTAAACACACCATGAATTTACTCTAACTGCTATTTTATTATGTTGCTAACTCACTGAATGACCTACAGTGGTTTCCTATTGCTAACAAATAATGTCTTAATTCTTTAAGTAGACATTAAAATGCTTTGCAGTTTTCTCACAGCTTCGTCTTCTGGCTGCATTTTTTCACGAAAGAGTTTCAGCTTACCCTTTTCCTTTCTTAAACATATATACTCATTCAAATAAGAATAATTGCCAATGCGTTGGCACCTTTCATTTTTGTGCAGCTTATATATTAGTTGCTAATGACTGAAAAATAAAATAATGGACTCCCAGCTTCTCAAGCAATTGATCCACTTTACTCCAGAAAGTTCTTTTTATACCATGTCACTGGGGCAGACCGAGAGTCTACTTGTCATTTTATTATAGCCATAGTTTAAATACTTTTTCACGTTACTAAACAAATTTTCTCAGACAGTTATCTGACTTATTCTTCAAATCTAGATTCTGTTAATCAGAATAGTCACAAATAGTGCCCACATAGAGAATTAAACTTATTCTTAGTTGGGCAGCACCACTTTGGTCAGAAGTGTTCAAATAATTACATTTCCATTTGATCTGTGTGCAGTTAAGTGCATTTTGCTACTATCACTTAACAGTGGGGTTGCTTAACCATTTAAATTGTCTTCAGAAGGACCGAACTAAAGTAATCATGAAAAAAAAACATCAGATAAATTCGTCAGAAGATAGTCTACAGGGTACTTGTTTGGTGTGCCTCTAGACAGTCAAGATCATAAAAACCAAAGAAAGACTAAAACAGTTTCAGAGATCAGAAGATTGTGAAGACCCGTGACAATGGAGTAAAATGAGGTCCCTTAATTGGATCTTGGGTCAAAAAGATTAAAGATGAAATTGGAAAAACTGGTGGAATTTAAATAAAAGCTGGGTTTTAATTAATAGTGATGCAATGTTATCAGTGTTTTCTTAGTTTTGACCAATATAAGATGGTAATGTAAGTTAACCATAGAGGAAGCTGGGTGAGAGGTAATGGGAGTCTCTTTATTTTCGCAACTTTTCTGTAAATCTAAAGTCTCTATAAGATAAAAAAGTTTCAGAACATCAGACTCATAACTGAAATGGAAAGATCTGGCGCACAAATCTGCGCGCACACACACACACATACACACGAAAGAGGCAGAGCATTAATTTGAGGCTGTGAAACAAACGCTCATCCTTGGAAAAATTATGGTACTTCCCTATTTTCTTCCAAAACAATAATTAAGTGATTTAAAGAAATCTGAGAAGGGCCAGCGAGTAAAGATGTATTTACTAGTGAGTTATATGCAGATGAAATGCCTGTTTACCAAAACAATACAATAGATGGCTGAAGAAATTGACCAGTCAGTCCCTCCCAATAGACAAAAGGAATGTGGAATCCCTAGTGAGACCTGGTGTAGCCAGTTCACGCTCTGCAGAGTAACTATGTGTCATTTTGTCTGAAACTTACCGATAATTTTTGAAAAGCTACTTATATTCTGGAAACATTATTCAACTAAAGGAAAGAAAAACTAGAAATTTTGTCAAATGAAAGAACTTCAACATTTTTAGAATATCAAATTTTGAATTTTAGGTAAAATCCTGAGTCACTAAAACTATTAGAACAAAGAAAATATTGTCAAATACATGGATATCAACATTTCTGAGTCAAAAATTATTCAGAAGTGTAAAATTCTACATTTTTAGACATTTTAGGAATTTGTAAAATAATTCTGTGCGCTATATTTTTAAAATTTATTTATTTTAGAGCGAGAAATAAAGACTGCATGCATGCTAGTGGGGGGAGGGGCACAGGAAGAGACACAGAATCTCAAGCAGACTTCCTGCTGAGCATGGAACTGGTCACAGGGCTCCATCTCTCAACCCTGAGATCATGACCTGAGCCAAAATCAAGAGTTGGAAGCTTAACCTACTGAGCCACCCAGGCTCCCCACTGTGGGCTATATTTTATGTTTATGAATATATGGCAATCATAATATGACTAACTCTAAATAAGTAAAAATGAACTTTCAATATGTATAAAAATTCTAACTGGTGTAAAGGCATTGTACAATAATCACCACTGTTTTAACTTTCTTTATGGTATATAATATATCCTATTTTATACAGATATAGCTATATATATAATGCATATATATTCATGTATCAATATATACATTTACACATACATTTATATGTATCTATACAGACACATAAATATATATGTATGTATTTTTCTTTAAAATAATAGTATTTATTAATTCTTGGCTAATGGAGTAGTTTTCACTTGCTTATCCCTAGTATATGTAAATTTAGTTAAAATTTTTATATTCAGAAACACTACTATAATATCCTTTTTTAATAATATTTAGTTTGTTATATTAGTCACTGTATTTTCTAATGATAGTATTTCAGATGATTTTCAATAATTTTCTAATTTTAAAACTGGTGACAGTATTTTTTGTCACTTTTATGCATTTTGTCTTCTATTATTGTACTTCAATGACTTGTATCCAAAATAAAATACTAGGCAGATACTCTAGTTCTCAAACATAAAATACAAAAACGAATCTTCCACCAATAAGTAATTATCTTAATAATCGATTATGACTTTTATCAAACTTTTTTCTGCATCTGCTATAACTATATTATTCTCTTTTAATTAAAAACAAATGTATGCTGTATTAAAATTCATGTTATATTAAAATTTATGCTATATTAAAATTAATTCATTGCTGTATTAATTAATGTTAAATTAGTGTGCATTCTTCATAAAGCAAAATTCAATCTGATTGTACTAATGTATCAATAATATGATGTATCATATCAATAACATGATGTATCAATCATATTATCCTATGTATGTTTGTTCTATTAGTTTGCCAATACCTTATTTTAGATTTATAATAATCCTAAATATGATCCTAAATAAGATTAACTTGCAATTTTGTTTTCTCATGATCTCTGTTTTTTTCTAGCTCCTTATTTGGTTATGCATCATTCTACAGATGCATAAAATGAAGACTAATTTGTGTAATATTAAATCAATCCTTTTATTCCTAGGTAGTGATCTCTCTGTCTCTAATAATATGTGTGTGTGTGTGTTTGTGTGCGTGTGTGTGTGTTAAGGTTTTATTTATTTATTTGAGCAGGAGAGTGAACGAGAGAGAGAGCGCGAGTGGAGGGAGGAGTAGATGGAGAGGGAGAAGCAGATTCTCCACTGACCAGGGAGCACAACACAGGCCTTGATCCCAGGACCCCGGGATCATGAGATGAGCCAAAGGCAGATGCTGAACCAACAGAACCACCGAGGCACCCCATAATGTGTTTTACTTTAAATAGATTTCTTTTCATATTAAGAAAGTAACCTCCAACTTTCTTTTAGTTATTGCATAGTATATTTTCTACGCACTTTCGTTCACACTTTTTTTTTAAATTCATGTACTTCATATATCTTTTGTAAAGAACTTATTGGGTTTTATTATTTTATACAGTCTAAAAATATTTCTTCTTTAACTGGAGCATTTGATCTATTTATGTTTATCTCAGCCGTCCTTTGGTTGGGTTGTGCTTATCATCTATTTAAATGTTTTCTACATTTGCTGCATATTGCTTGTTCATTTTCTCTTTCCTATTTTGCCTTCATTTGGAAAAACAAAGTATTTCCTTTTATCATCAGCCTTTACACAAGAATCTGAAAGTGATAATCTCTGTGTTTTTTTAGTCATAATTTATCTGTGGAAGCCAACAGACCATTCAATTATATGACCAGAAACAGCAGAGTCTATCTTCTCTGTCAGCCTGGGTCCTGGAATGAAAGGTATAGTTTAGATCACCCAGCCTATTGTGCTGTATGTGAAAACACCGCTGGTTATTATAAGCTACTAAGACTTTTTGTTTATTGTTACTGCATCATAACCTAATATATTCTAATGCATAAATGATTACCAGTGGTTAAGTATTACCATATAGAAGTCAAAGGTGTGTGTGTGTGTGTGTGTGTGTGTGTGTGTGTGTGTGTGTATTCTGTAAATAAATAGTTGTAACAGGCTGGAAAGATAGGATCCTATTTATGTAGTGACATATAATTTGGTCAACATGTGTATGTGGAAACTTGAAAGCATATCAGGTATGTAATGCACTTGGAGATCTACAGAAAGAGTTTGGGAATAGAATGCTATTAACGTGATTTGATTTCTGTGCCATATTTGGTAAACGAATATAAGGCAACACAAGGAATAAATAAATCAAATAGAATTGGCTATTTGGAAGCAAGAACAGAAAAGACTAGAGGAAGCCCATAAAATTGGCAATTTGCAGGTTTGGAAGTGACACTATTCCTAATCCCAAATAATACAAGTCAAATCTGAGGAATGTTTTCAACAATAATTGCCAATTAAACTCAGTGCTGTACCAAGACCAAATGAAGTATACTATGATCATACCCATTAGTTATAATCCTAAATCTATATAAATTTCTCAGAGGTAAGGTCCAATTAATGATGTGTCATGAAATAAATTACTTCACTTAGAACAAAGAACTTTTGGAAAGGAAATAATCATTAGACTTTCCTACTAAAGCCTGATAATTAACATAACCATAATTAATCAAAAAGACAGTCATATGGGAAAAATTACAGAAATGTAAAAATATAAATATATTTGACACATACCTAACGTAGGAGCCAAAACTGTAAGACTTTAAAAAAAATGTAGGCTAGGCAATGGTTAGATAATGGTCACTTAGATATAATATCAGTAGCTCAAATTTAAAAGATAATCATGAGTTATAATTATCAAGACTTTTTATATTTCAAATACACCATTAAGCAAAAAAAAATATTCAATGACTAGAAGAAAATAGAAAGAAAACTGTTTCAAATAACATATCTGATGAAGGAATTATATGCAGAACATATAAAGAACTCTTACAACTCAGTAATAAAAAGACACATAACCCACTTTAAAAGTGGGCAAAATATTGGAGAGGACACAACTGTAAAGAAGATACACAACTGGCCAATAAGCATTCAAAAACTGCACAGCATCATTAGTGATAAGGGAAATGTAAATCAAGACCACAATGAGATATCACTTGCCCTCCACTAGAATGGCTATTAATTATAAAAAGATAATTGGTGTTGACAAGAATGTGGAAAAATTGAAAACCTCAAATATTGTGACTGGGAATGTAAAATGGCACAGTAAGTTCGGAAAATGGTTTGACAGTTTCTAAGAACATCAAACAGATTAACGTATTATTCAGAAATTCGATTTGTGGGTACCCAGGGGAAATAACATGTGTCCACTCCTAGACTTACATGCAAATGTTCATAACAGCATTATTCACAATAATGAAAAAGTGGAAACAACCCAAATAACCATTGTTGAATCAATAATGACTGTGGTATTACATAAAATGAAATGTAACTTGGCCATAAAAGAAGTAAACAGCTGATACATGCTACAGCATAGATAATCAAAAAGATTATCTTAAGTAAAAGAAGCCGTTCACATAAGATCTCATCTTATGATTCCATTTATATAAACTGTCCAGAAAAGGCAAATATATGGAGATAAAATTCAATTGCTGTTTGCCTAGTACTGGGGGTGGGGATAGAGAGTGACTGTACATAACCATAAGGTTTCTCTTTGAGGTAATAGACTTATTTTAAATTTAGATTATAGTGATGGCTGCACAATTTTATGAATATGCCAAAAATCATTGAAAATTACATTTTATACCAGTAAATTTTATTATATATAAAATATACCTCAATAAAATTAATTAAAAAAAAAGAAGTATACTTGGTAGTAACTCTAGGTATGGCTATTAGTACATATAACTCAATCAGACAGACACAAGCTGACTAAATATTTCAGATTTATCTTGACAAAGTGATAACCAGCTTGGACTAAAAGATACTATCACTGTAGTTTAAAACTGTTGGGAGGCAATTCTCCATAGGTTTGTCCTGTTTCTTCGTGTCTTGTGAAGTGGGGATTTGACTGCCCTTTGTTTCAGAATATCGTTTCAAGAATTTTATTTTGGGCGGGGGGCACCTGGGTGGCTCAGTTGGTTAAGCATCTGCCTTTGGTTCAGTCAGGTCATGAGCCCAGGGTCCTGGGATTGAGCCCCACACTGACCTGTCTGCTCAGCAGGGAGCCTGCTTCTACCACTCCCTCTGTCTTAAAAAAAAAATAATAATAATAATAATAATTTTTTTATAGAAAACAATTATGAAAGAGGTAGTCAATCCCTCTGTATAGCAAAGGACAAATTTGCTTATATTCTTAGAGGATAAATTTAATATCTCCCTATGTCACCTCTTCTTTATCTATTGATCAGCCGATAGACATTTGGGCTCTTTTCATAGTTTGGCTGTTGTTGATAATGCTGCTATGCACATTGGGGTGCATGTGCTCCTTCGAATCACTATTTTTGTATGCTTTGGGTAAATACGTAGTAGTGCAATTGCTGGGTCAGGCCGTAGTTGTATTTTTAACTTTTTGAGGAACCCCCATGCTGTTTTCTAGTGGCTGTACAAGATTGCATTCCCACCAACAGTGTAAGAGGGTTCCCCTTTCTCCACATCCTTGCCATCATCTGTTGTCTCTGTGTTGTTCATTTTAGCCATGCTGACAGGTGTGAGGTGGTAACTCATCATGGTTTTGATTTGCATTCCCTTGATGATGAGTGATGTTGAGCCTCGTGTATAGCCCTTCCTCACTATACATGAAGTAAGTTGAGAAAACTCCCCCATCAGGTCGCTAGTATCATGGAGACCAAAAATTACTAGAGAACAAGTTATTATACCCACCAAATATTGTGTAAAAAGGTAACTGATGCCCTGGAATGTGTGTTGGTATGGCGCAGGAATAAAATATATAAGAAAACCACCATGAGAAATGGAGTAGAGAAAGGCTATTTCAGTAGTTCAGTCCTTTCACAAGGGGCTTTGTTTGATATACAGATTACACAGCCCAGCATGGGAAAGCATTAAATGTTATGAATATATCAGTAGTAGTAGGGAAAATACAGCATTTTGATTAAATGATAAACTTTTCAGAACATAGCACTGAAATAGATAACACTGGATTTTTGATTCATTCATGTAGTTATCTAACCAAGTCTGAGGTAGGTCCAGACTCATCTCCATCTAAGGATGTTTGGTAAATAATGCTTAAAAATATAACTTGTGAGGAGAAGAGGTTTACTATGACCAAATAACTCAGTCTTTGGGAAGAACTCCTTACCCACATTCATAAATACTTATCAGCATAAAAGCCATGGCCAATATAAGAAATAGTAAAGGCCAATCACCACAAAATGGTATATTATACACTTCCTTCTTACCTATCTGCTTTTGGATGCCACTGGGAGCAGGACAGAAAGCACACAGAGCACTAAGTATCTGATGGCACAACAAGGTTCATGTTGAGGAACAACATTTCTGATCAATCTCCAAAAGAAACTCTAGTACTGAAGCACAACCCACCCTACTGAAAGATGGGGGTGGGGATGGGGTGGGGAATGAACCAAGAAAGAAGAGGGAAAGGGAAAGAGGGAGGGAGGGAGAAAAGAAAAAGAAAGAGGTGATTCCTGACAGCAAATTTCCCTGACACTCAAGTTTCTGTGGCTTTATTTTTATTTTTGTTTAAATTAGCCAACATATAGTACATCATTAGCTTCAGATGCAGTGTTCAATGATTCATCAGTTGCATGTAACACCCAATGCTCATCACATCGAATGCCCTCCTTAATGCTCATCACCCAGTTACTCCATCCTCCCACCACCCTCCCCTTCCACAACCCTCAGTTTGTTTCCCAGAGTCAAGAGTCTCTCATGGTTTGTCTCCCTCTGTGATTTCATCCTATTCAGTTTTTCTACCCTTCCCCTATGAGCCTCTGTGCTATTTTTTATATTTCACATATGAGTGAAACCATATGATAATTGTTTTTCTTTAATTGACTTATTTTACTTAGCATAATACCCTCCAGTTCCATCCATGTTGATGCAAATGGTAGGTATTTATCCTTTGTGATGACTGAGTAATATTCCATTGAACACATAAACCATATCTTCTTTATCCATTCATCTGTTGAAGGACATCTCAGCTCCTTCCACAGTTTGGCTATTGTGGACACTGCTGCTATAAACACTGGAGTGCAGGTACCCCTTTGTTTCACTACTTCTGTATCTTTGGGGTAAATACTCAATAGTGTAATTTCTGGGTCATAGGGTAGCTCTATTTTTAACTTCTTGAGGAACCTCCATACTGTTTTCCAGAGTGGCTGTACCAACTTGCATTCCCACAAACAGTGTAGGAGAGTTCCCCTTTCCCCATATCCTCACCAACATTTGTTGTTTCCTGTCTTGTTAATTTTATCATTGTAACTGGTATAAGGTGGTATCTCATTGTGGTTTTGATTTGTATTTCCCTGATGAGAAGTGATGTGGAGCATTTTATCCTGTGGCTTTACTTTAGATATGAGATTATTTTCTCTATTTACGACAGAGCTTTGTCTCTGCAACAAGAATAGTAGAATATAAACATTTAGTATAACTGTGACTTCTACCACTGCAATTATACTTATTTTTGCCTATATTTCGAAGGGTGCCAAAACACACAAATGGACGAAAGGAAGGGAGGTGAAACAAATTACAAAAAAGGAAAAGGGGAGAAAAAAACACTTATCAGCATGTACAAACACAGAGGTATGCATGCACAATTGATTGCATTTATAAAATAAATAAAACTTTGCTTAAAAATAAAATGATTTTCTAATAGGGCAATCTTGTAAAATCACAGGTAAGATAAATAATTGCTTTTCAAATATGCTACATTTTTCATACATTTTTTTATCTCCTAAATTTATAATAGTGATTTTTATCAAGTGACAAAGTGTATAATTGAAACAATTAAGAAATCCCCCTTACTTCTAGCTATAATGGACTACTCATTCTGCAGGAAGAAAATATATTACAGAAACACTCTTATAATTTTAACTGCTCATATTTGCATTGAATGATGAATGTTCAATCAATCTCACATCTGGAGAGAGATTGGCATTTGGTGAAGCTTATTAGGACAGAACAGAATTATGATGCTGAATGATATATAGTATTAGTGATTTTTCTGGCTTGTGAATCACTTTCCAGTATTTAGAATGGCAGATTTTGTTCCAGCATTGCTATAAATTCAATCCAAAGCCAATTGTCATTACTGTATTCTCTATGAATTGCTTTTATGCTCCCTAGGGGCATTCAAAAGAACAAACATTGTAGAGTGATGAGTTGGATTCCTAAGTCACTTTCTTTGGGCATTTTATAGGACACAAGAAACTCTAAATAGATTTTCAAATGCTTCTTTTTATCAAAAATGTATATATACGTCATTTTTTAAAGTTATATGCATACATATTGCTTAATTCAGCCACTCTTTTAAACAGTGATATAATTCAGAGTAAAAAGTTTTACAATTATGATCAATGATGAAATTTTTAATCCCACGCACATTGAAAATGTTTATACCAATTCTGAATTGATAAGATACAGTATAATAAAATGAATTAAAGATTATTACTTTAAAATATCTTGTGGGTTGGGTGTTGAACTCAAATACACATATTCCTTTACATTACAAAAGTGAGAAAAATATGGGTCACAGACCCTCAGAAATTTCATTTTTCCAGTGTATGTTCTTTTATCCCATTTCATTATATTACACAAAATGTGTTAATATTACAAGTAGCTTAGTATAACTTCAAACTATAACAATTTGGAGTCTATCCAGAGTGCTTACGTATCTATTTGGTATTTCTGTGTCTTTTGGTATTTGCTTAAATATCCATCTGGAGTGCTATAATATTATTTTCATGATTTATCCTATCAACAATAATGTTTATTATATATGCCACGAGTAAACTATATGTCATGAATATAAAGGTATCCAAAGTACATCATAATTCATTTTGAGGAATAAGACACTAATGATTTTTCCAAGAATTATAAACTTTGGAAAATTATTATTGCAAGCACATTTTGTTACATCTTAGAAGGCACAGCCTTTTCAAGTTAACATACGAAAATACCTAAAGTAGAAGAACTAGGTCACCCTAGTCTAGAATACTTATTTTGCACAAAGAAAATGTTTCATATGTAGAAATATTCATATCATTTTATATATACTGCAAGAGACTTGGCATTCCAAATATAAGTAATATTTTGGATTTTGCTTTAGTTCCATAGCTACAATTAAAAAGGAAAATGTTATATAAATTATGTGGAAAATATATCCTATACCAGACCCATTAACTTCTTATAAATGAAAGCTTTTTGGAGAAAATATGTCCTATCATTAAGGCAATTTGTATTACCCTATCCTCTGTGTTGTTTTTTACATTATTAAAATTCTAAAACACTGTTCTCTGTTGTGTCTTCAATTTGAAAAAAGTGCATAATTTCCAGTTACTTCTGTGCATTTATTTTCAAAGAGAATGCAAATAATTTCACTAAATTTCAAAAGCTTCAGATTTATCAAGAGGGTTTATGAAATGCACATATTTACTTCATCTTTTTGACAAATACTGCAGAAAAAAGTAATTTTTTTTTAAAGATTTTATTTATTTATTTGACAGAGAGAGAGAGAGCCAGCGAGAGAGGGAACACAAGCAGGGGGAGTGGGAGAGGAAGAAGCAGGCCTCCAGCGGAGGAGCCTGATGTGGGGCTCGATTCCAGGACCCTGGGATCACGCCCTGAGCCGAAGGCGGACGCTTAACAACTGAGCCACCCAGGTGCCCCAACAAAAAGTAATTTTTAAAAAGATAATCACTATTACAACAGAAAAGTAAAGGAAAAGGAAGTGTGTCTTTAACAAATGTAATTTGGCTGAAGTTTTCAAGGTTAGAAAACAAAATAAACACAACACCTACAAAGAACTATAAAGACCTATTGAGGTCTTTCTAGGGATGCCCCAACCTCAGAGGCCCAAGAAGCAATAAGTAGGACAGTACCATCAGGTGATTATCTGAGTGTTTAATCTGAGTACCAGAGTTGAAGAAAGTGGAGATATGCAAAGGAATAGACACAGGAAACAGTTATATCACTGAGAGCAAAATATGGAGGTACAAAGGAATTCAGTAGTTCTAAGTAGACATGGAGCCCAGGAGGAATATTTACCTCACAGGAAAACAAGCTATTGGAAAAACGTATTGGTAATATTATTTGTTACTTCCAACCGAAACTTCAGAGGTTAACCATGTTACACAAGAGTTATTTCACAGTCTATATAGCTTATCTTTAATGTTTTTTATCTGTGAATTTATTGAACATTTATAATTCTACCCAGTGAATATGCAGTATAACAAAATTATTTCTAAATAAGAATAAAGCATTTATTGAAATCCTCCTTTGTAGGTAGAATTCTAAATGAATAACTGAAGTAAAATATATAATGTAAAGGCATAACTCTGCAAAGGCCTTTTAAATTCATTATAAATATTTGTATATTTTTGCAATTTTTATGAAATAAAGAGTAAGAATCCCAGTCTGTATGTGTTTGTATATGTATGTATCTATATATCTATCTAGATATGGTTTAATAAGTTCAAATTACCAGAAGTGATATATCCAACTATAACTTAAATACTTATATATTACAGAGCACAGTTCAAGTCTTATATTCGGTAGGGTTCATTCATAAAAGTTTATATAGCTAATAACTTTTTAGCTAATACTTTTATTTGTATATAACTTTGGATATGTATATAAATTTGGGAAACTATATTAGTTAACAGGCAAATTTTAATTATATGAGCTAATATTTGTAATTATAAAGAAAGTTGTGACTTTGTTTATTTAAATAGAATCTACTGTTCTTCAAAGAAAACTTTCTAATAAATATTGGTTTACATTTTAATTATTTGTAATTTTTCTACTGCATGCATTTTATGATTGTAGTATGAAGTCAGACTGTTGTGAAGAAGTCTTATTCTTTATAACATAATAATTTAAATGTTAATCATTGCTATAATTTGAAAATTAAACATTAAATGAACTCTATCCACTCCATAAAGTTTGAAGATTTAAGCAAATCTTCCTTAAAACTTAAAAAAAAAAATTATTCCTGCACTAGTTGAATAAAATGAACTGGTTGCATAATAGAACTGCCTTGGCACCCGCTATTTCACTACAGAGCGCAATGCGTAATGAGCAGCATTTTTTTTTCCTCTAATAATAAAGTTGCATAGATGTTTTGTAATTCCTTTGGTAATATGGTTCTGTAGTGTTTGCTTTGATATGTACCATTTGTAAACACAATGCTTGTTTCCAATTGCTGTCCTGGGTTCTTGGTCATTATGCGAGATTAAACCAAACATGCTACAGGATGGTTGCTACTGTTTATCTAAGCAAGGTCAAAATTTGTTCTTGGATATTAGAGATTGAAAAACATGCATATTTGGGGCACCTGGGTGGCTCAGTCGGTTAAGGGTCTGCCTTCAGCTCAGGTCCTGCCCAGTGGGGAGTCTGCTTCTCCCTCTTGTCTGCCCCTACTATTTCTCTAATAATTAAAGAAAATCTTTATTTTTATTTTTTTTTAAAGATTTATTTATTTATTTATTAGACAGAGAGAGACAGCCAGTGAGAGAGGGAACACAAGCAGGGGGAGTGGGAGAGGAAGAAGCAGGCTCCTAGTGGAGAAGCCTGACGTGGGGCTCGATCCCGGAACGCCAGGATCATGCCCTGAGCCGAAGGCAGACGCTTAACGACTGAGCCACCCAGGCGCCCCAAAGAAAATCTTTAAAAAATAAAAATAAATAAAAAATAAAAGCATGTATATTTGTACTATTTTACCACTTGCCAGAGAAAATAGCATTTGGATATAGGGTATTTCAATTGAGAGCTTTGTAGCTGACATTAAATCTATCAATTGAAACCCTTGTTTGTATTTAACTGTCCATAAGAATACTTTATCTGAAGTATCATTGATTTACTATAAAGCCAAAAAGGCTTTATTCGGTAAAAGCAAGTGTTTAATAATAAATAAAAATAAATGCTTAAATTCTAGTCCTTTACGACATCAACAAACTTTCCTAGATCTTTGCTATGAGCCTAATCTCTTACACTTCCTTGAATATTCTTCAAACACACCAATCTGTTTATTTTCTAATAATTAAACATGTTCATTTGATCTTTTTAAAAAAAATTTACTTAAATTCCAGTTAGTTAACATACAGTATAATATCAGTTTCATGTGTACAGTATAGTGATTCAACACTTCCATGCAACACCCAGTGGGTGAGGATGTAGAAAAAGGGAAACCCTCTTGCACTGTTGGTGGGAATGCAAACTGGTGCAGTCACTATGCTGATTTGATCTTGAAAGAAGCTCTCCCCAAAACTATCTACACCAACACACTCCCTTTTACCACACCACATCCCCAGAGTTGTTCTAATGTCTTGTCACTCTTAAAGTTTCAATTTCTCTAAACATCTCTTTTCTAAAACCACCTACATGGAATTAAAGATCCATATAGAGTAATCTTCACTTCCTTTGTCATTTCCCTTGTCACATCATTTCTCCTGGCTTGTTTTGTTCAACTTAAAAAAGGGCATGCTCCAAAGACTGTGTGTCTATCTTATTCATCATTAACTCCTGAATACCAAACTCCAGGTTTCAATATATAATTTTTTTAAGATTTTATTTATTTATTTGAGAGAGAGAGTGAGAGCGCATAAGCAGAGGGAGCAGCAGCAGGAGAGGGAGAAACAGGCTCCCCGCTGAGCAGAGAGCCTCATGCAGGGCTTGATCCCAGGACCCTGATATCATGATCTGAGCCAACACTTTATGAATCCATTTTCACATAATTAAGATAAATTTTTGGTAAACTAGTTTAATAATTTTGGTATTGTAGGGGCGCCTGGGTGGCGCAGTCATTAAGCGTCTGCCCTTGGCTCAGGGCGTGATCCCTGCGTTCTGGGATCCAGCCCCACATCAGGCTCCTCCGCTAGGAGCCTGCTTCTTCCTCTCCCACTCCCCCTGCCTGTGTTCCTTCTCTCTCTGGTTGTCTCTCTCTCTGTCAAATAAATAAATAAAATCTTTAAAAAATAATAATAATAATTTTGGTATTTTAAAAAGTCTACCTTTTCTTTAACAGTATTAAGTATTGTACGAGCCTACATTTTATTCTACCTCTTTTTAGCTTTTCTAAGCTACTACAGTCTTCCTAGTCAAATAAAGTAACATTTCTACATAATTTTTACATTATTTCAATAGTAATCATATTTTGTAGTATAGCAGCTTGCTGATAATTTCCAATGTATTTAGATAACTTAAAACCTTGGATTGATAAAAAAAATGATTTTAATGGATAATTATTGAATATCTAATTTCTAATACAGAGAGAATTCTGAAATATTCAGTATAAAACATAAATTTAAACTTTTAAACATACACTTTAACTCTTATCTTTATATTCTATAGAGAGATTATACATTGGGTCATATTACTGATGTTTATTTTGCCACTCTAAGACGAGAAAAGGATGTGTGGCTGTAGAGTTTATGTTATGTGTGTTCATGACTTTGATAGTCGGCTAAATGCTTGTGTATGCCAGTTCTCAATTGTTCATTCCACTGTGCAGTTTTCTCTATGAAATAGAAATGAATTACTTTGGCTAATGTGAATTAATGTGAGTAGTTGAGCCTATGCTAAAAGGAATAGTGACAGAGGAATACAACTATGCATATGCTTTTGTTTTTCATGGAAAAAGAGCACTGTGTTCTATAGCACTGAATCTCAGACATCTTTGGTGTCTAGCCCTCTTTACAAGTTTGGACTTAATAACATCCCCACAGAGCTATTGTCTATGCAGGTGACAACCATCAATGTTTATCATATTAAAAAAGTAAACCATAAAAAAATTTAAATATATATTTCTCCATCCATCTGAAGATAGCGATGATGAATATGGTGCTTTTTAACAGAAATCATGGTATTGTTGTGACGATAGCTTCCACTTCATGAATTCCCTGAGGGAGAACTGTTGATTTAAAAGTATTCTTTGTTTTAGAATAATAAAGGATAAAACTTAGTAAGTGAATTTTATTTCTTTTGCCTATAATGACTGAGTTTGTAAAGAAATAATACAATGTGTTACAATCAAGCAAATTTCACTAAACCTTGATAGGTTTGCCTCCTTGATTTAGCGATGAATAACACTGGCTACAATATAAATTTTCACTTTATGTGTAATCTGTCTTGCTAGAAACAATTCAATGTCTTAGAATAAACTTTTATGCTTTATGTTGACTCTTTTCTTAATTATTTAAAAAAAGGAATAATAATGATTTCTCGCTTATGGATGAGCTAAGGTATTTTCAATCATCTATACTAATTTTCAAATGTTTTACTGTCACTTTGTATCGAGAATTAGCAAAGTATCTTTTATTATCCTATCTTAATGAAATTTAAAATTCTCCTTTGACAACTTTTAAAAAATTTAAAATGCTGTTGAATATAAAAACAAAATATCCTTTATACAAGACTATTTTGAAATGTCCCAGAAGGCCCTTAGAAAAATCACTTTTTTTTTTACTTTCTAAGAAGAAAGATTTTTGAAATATGATGGTTTGATTTGTTACTATTGTAAATACGGCATGGGAAGAGTTATCAAATCAGAAGAGGTGCTTAGCCTACCCTAGGTAAAAATCGTGTAGGTGAAGTATTATTACCATAAATGATTCAAAAAGTCTACATTTCACTAGAAGTCCCTAAAGATTTCAATGCCCTAAACATACCATAGTATGTTTTTAATCTCATAGTAAGCAATGACTAAAAGTGTTTATGTAAAAGTTAGGTATGCAAATTAATAGACAGTTTAACTCTCTTCCTTCCTGCTACTACGAGTTACCTTGATGTATTAACTTTGGCCATTAAATCTCTGTCATCTACAGCGAGTTTTAATTTTACTCTGATTCTGGCTTAAAGTCTCTAAATTATAGACCAGAGTTCTGTGTTCTTAACAAAAAAAGAAAATCTCAGAGCCTTATGGAAAAATAACGTGTTGGGTATTTAAAAGTATTGCATCTTCAAAGGATAGATTCTTGGGTACAGGTTTCTGAGATCACGTAACTTAGAAATTTTCCGACTGTCCCTGTAGACAGAATCAGGATTTCTAGAACTCTTCTTAACCTAGAGAGTTTCTGAAAGCAGACCACTCATCCAAGATCTAATGGAACAAGAATAAATTGTATAAAATGTTATGAACTATGAAGAAGAATTTATAATGGTATTTGTTTGGAAGATTGAAAATATTTTAATCTTCTTTTTTAGGGTATATATGAGGATCTATTTCTCTTCCATTTTAAACTCTAGGTAACCCAAGGAAACTTAGTAAACTCTGGTAGTAAAAAGTAAAAGGTTTTTTTTAAATGTTATCTAATTCTCAGTGACCCCTGAGTATTCAGAATATACGAGGCCTTGTTACTTTTCATGGAAATATATTTATTTGCAAATGTTCAGTAAGTGTTCACCTACATTTTACTAGGATATTAAGATAAATCATTACTGTAACTGAGATCTTAAGAAGGTTGTTCATTTAATCAGGTGGAACAGACCATTTTTAAGGAATGAAGGATGGCTATATTTCAGGAGCCAATGCCTACGGAGCCCTCTCAGGAAAACTGGCTGGTTCATGGGTTACAGGGTTCCAGCCTGTCTAGTGGGAAGGTCATGTATTGGTAGGTCAAGAAATCTGGAGATACTGAAGAGGAATTCACCTAAATTTATAAATATTGAAGGAGAAACCTGGTAGAGCCTCCTAAGTTTGATTTTCGAGCCAATATTAAAGGCTTTCATGAATCGGATGCAACTTTCCTTATGAAATCTTTTAGATAGTGTCTTAATAGTTAAATTTGTGGCTTGAAGAGTAGTTGTTCAATACTATGTGACTCTAGATTTGCACAGCGAACTCAAGAAAGAATGTACGGTGAATTAACATTCCCGTTGCACTTACATAAATAATCAGAACAGAACAGTGGGAGGTTTTTGTGTTTTGTTTACGGCATCAATACTAATCTTTAAAAAAAATCGTAATCTTTGTGATCATTAATGATCACAGGTAAGGAGACTATCAGGAAAAACAGTAAAACCTTGGAAGAGAGAAAAAATATTTCTGAATGTAATATCCAGGGTTATCTCCGGAGCTATATACATCTCTGTATGCGGTAGACTAATGGATGATGATGCACATGATTCTTGTCCAAAGTAGTGCAGAAGGATTTTACACCATGATTTGCAACTGATTTTTGCCCTGTAAAGATTGACAGATTTTACATCTATAAAAATTTATTTCAGTATTCCTTTTTGTCTGATTGTCCAAAATATCTTAATGGTTCCTTCTTTCACAAACTAGTTCAATTTTGACATATGTATCTTATTAAAAAAAAAAAGTTGGCATTAGATTTGCCTTTGATGAATTACATATCAAAATATATTAATCGTGTCATCGTTTCAAGAAAATGAGAATGTGAACTATCAAATATAATTATTTATCAGTGAAGACAGCAAAAGAACAGACTCAGATTTTAAGAAATCAAAAAATGGGTTTCCAGGGAACGCCTCAAAAATTACTTTTGTTTGGTACAATATTACTCTTAAGAAACAGAAATCACTTAAAATACTGGGAAAATCTAAACTATTCTATATAATTGTATATCTAAATCCAAAGGTGATAATTATTTTTGAAATTGAATATAATTATCTATAATAAGACTTTAATAACAATAATCTATTCTAAGGTTACACCTATTGTTAACTAGAAGAGGGATAATAAAAACATATTGTGATCTACAGAGGCTTAAAAGACACTATGGATTTTGGCAATAAAAGTGAAGTAATGTATTAATAGTCTTAAAGGGAATATTAGGTTAATCAGAAATTTGTATGTATATATCCCTATAATACTGCATAATACAAGATAAATAAAATATCTATATAATTAAAAACTGAATTTGGGCAAAGTAAAAAAAAAGTAAAAACAAAAAGCATAGAATGAAAATATGGCATATGGTAAAGATGGAATTTACAATTATTGGGTAAAGCCTTTATTTTTAAATAATGTCTGAGTGCCAATTTTGTTTTATTTGTAGAAAAAGTATAACCAATTACCTTAATTGGTAAATTGTACTTTATCATCCTGAAAACTAAGGATACACCTTATTTGTATCACTGTGTGCCTTTCCAGTAAGATAGATGCTGAAAAAATAAAAGAAGAAATGGGAGACCAGCTTTGACAATTCCCTGAGCAGACAAAACCAATTAGGTCATATGAACAAAGCTTCATTTAGTTTATTTTGCAAGACTAACTTCACCTGGGTCATTTCTTTCCTACGCATCTAAAAATCACAAGCAAAACAAACCTTCCCCAAGGTTGGCATGAGGTAATGAAGAACTAAGTCCCTATCACTTAAGCAAACTCTGATATTGTAACCGTTCACTGTGAAGATGAAACAGCCGCTGCTTTCTCACTATATAAGCTGCTTTATAACAATATACCCCTGAGCCTCATTCCATGTTTTGGTTTGAGTGACCCCAGCTAGGAAACTATCATTTTGCTGTGTGTACAATAAGCTTTTACTAATCACTAGTCTGGTGACTCGTTGATTTTACTTTTCTCTTATTTCTGAACTTTAAATGTGCTAAAAGTTTTATGTACCCTAATGCAAACAAATAATACACTTTGGAGAAAGTTAAAAACTAGTTATGGATGAAGGATGAAAAACAAGCATTTTTGTTTTTTTAGGATAAAAGCTTTTGTTTCACTCCTTTTTAATGCTCACACCTTTTTCTCATAAAAGCCAGTTGCTGATTTCTGCTTTTAATGGATTTTTATATACATTATCTGTTATTTTTATTCTGAAATGTCCATTAATATAAATAATATTTATGTTTACACTTTAATTATTACTAGTTTTGCTTCTAGGCAAAAGGCATAATAAACTCATCATCTTAAGGGAGAAATATTTACTGCACTAACTAAAGATTTTGGCGAAAGAATAAATGTGGTTTCCACTTTGCACTACTTTGCACTATTATTCTTTGTCTTCCACTTGGAAGTTGAGTCTTGTGCCATCTGCACAACTAGAGGAGCAATTCTGGGTAGTTACCATAATATTATTCCAAAATGATCCATTAAACATTTAACCTTAAAGCACCAAACCACTCACAACTTGGAAAATATGAAAGAAATACACTTTCACAAGTCTGAAGGCAAACAAATACATGGAAAATGTTCAAATATATGACGAAAAGTTGCAATTGTCAATATACAAATGTACCTCTAAATAGTCTCAATGTACAATTAAAAAGAAAGACAGGAGAAATTAAGATTACAATTCCATTTAAAGTTGCACCAAAAATAATAAAATAACGTAGGAATAAACTTAAGCAAAGAGATGAAACATCTGTAGTCTGAAAAATTATAACACAGTGATAGGAGAAATTAAAAATGACACCAATGGAAAGGTATTCCACACTCATGGAATGGAAGAACAAATATTTTTAAATTTTCTATGCTACCCAAAGGAATCTACACATTTAATGCAATCCTTATCAAAATATCAACAGCATTTTTCAAAGAACCAGAACAAGCAATCTTAAAATTTGTATGGACCCACAAAAGACCCCGAATAGCCAAAGCAATCTCAAAAAAGAACAAAACTGGAGGTATCACAATCTCAGATTCAATATATATTACAAAGCTATAGTAATTGAAACAATCTAATATTGGCACAGGAATAGACATACAGATCAATGGAATGCAATAGAAAACCCAGAAATGAACCCATAATTATATGGTCGACTAATCTTTAAAAAAAAAAAAAAGACAAGAATATGTCATGGTAAAAGCTCTCTTTAACAAATAGTGTTGGAAAAACTGGACAGCCATATGCAAAATAATGCAACTGGACCACTTTCCTGCACTGTACACAAAAGAAAACTAAAAATGAATTAAAGACCTAAGTGTTAGACCTGAAACCATAAAAATCCTAGAGGAGAACATAGGCAGTAGCAACTTGTACTTTGACATTGGCCATAGCAACTTCATTCTGGATGTGTCTCCTGAGACAAGAGAAACAAAAGAAAAATTAAACTATTGGGACTATATGAAAATAAAAAGCTTTCACACATGCAAAAGAAACAACCAACAAAACTAAAAGACTACCTAGTGAATAGGAGAAAATATTTGCAAATGACATATCTGATAAAGGGTAAGTATCCAAAGTATATAAAGAACTGATACAATTCAACACCAAAAAAACCCCACATAATCCAATTAATGGGCAGAGGACATGAATAGACATTTCTCCAAAGAAGACATCTAGATGACCAACAGACATAAAAAGGTGCTCAATATCACTCACCGTAAGGGAAATAGAAATCAAAACCACAATGAGAAGTCACCTCACATCTGTCAGAATGGTTAAAATAAAACACACAAGCAAAGACAAGTTTTGGCAAAGATGTGGTAAAAAAAAAAAAAAAAGCCTTTCTACATGTTGGGGGGAATGCAAATTGTGCTGCCACTGTGGCAAATGGTATGTAGTTTCCTTAAAAAAAAATTAAAAATAGAAATACTACATGATCCAGTAATTCCACTGCTGGGTATTTACCCAAAGAATATGAAAACACTCTTTAAAAATATCTATGCATCCCTGTTTACTGAAGCATTATTTACACTAGCCAAATTATGGAAGCAGTCCAAGTGTCCATATACAGACGAACATACATACACACGCCATAGAATATTACTCAGCCATAAAAAATGAGATCTTGTCATTTCAACAATATGGATGGACATAGAGGTTATGATGTTCAGTGAAATAAGTCAGGGAAAGACAAATACTATGTGATCTCATTCATATGTCGAATTTAAGAAACAAAACAAATGAACAAAGAAAACCAGATGCAAAACAAAAAACAAACTCTTAACTATAGTGAACAAAATAATAGTTACCAGAGGGGAAGTGGGTGGAGGGATGGGTGAAATAAGTTATGGGGATAAACCGTACACTTATCATGATGAACACTGGTAATGTGCGGAATTGCTGAATCACTATATTGTACACCTGAAACTAATATAACATTTCATGTTAACAATATTGGAATTTAAAAAAATAAATAGACAACCAAAAAAAAGGAAACCCCAGAAGTGCTTAGAAATATAGGAATATTTAAATCAATTATAACATGTCCACATAATGGAATTATATTTAGTTCAAAAACAACAATGTAAATATACACATGTAATAATGAAAAAAATGAAAATAATGTAATGAAAATATTAGATTACAAAAACACTATGTAATTATGAAAATATTATTTTAAAAATTTTCCAAGCACACCCATATGATTTTTAAAATTAAACAATATTTTTAATAATGTGAAAAAAGGAAAATAAACTTATTTGGTTTTGGTTTTAGAGAAGTATATGACACCTGTCTTTGCAATGACCTCCCCTCACTTTGTCCCAAAACAAGATACTCCCATGGCCTAGGCATTTGTCCTCTTGGAAAAAATGTAGGTAATGGAAATAAGTGATCATTAGGGTGTCCTCAGTCTATTCTCTTATCCCTCCTTCTAGTGCCTGTTTGGAGTGAGGGAAATTTCGATTATTAGAGCACTCTTAAAACAGATCAACACTATATCATAAATTAAACAAGTAAGTATTCCTCTTGCCTATCCCTTCATGTTTTCAAGCAGGGCTGGCCTGTCTATTTCCACAAAGTTTATTTCTGTAAGTAGAACCAAATCTTTCAATAATGTGTATTGCATTTTATTACGTGCTTTTATTTGAATACATTCAGTTCATCTTAAGGTTTTCCTCCTGTCATCTTTTAGAATGGTGAATTACATAAATTGATATTTCTAATATTAAACTATCTGCAAATTCCAAAATAAATCTTTCTTGGTCATTTCTATTTTTATTTTTTGCAAACTAATTGATTCAATACATTAATATGAAATTTAATATTTGCAATACATAAAAGTGAAAAGGGCCTCAATTTTCCTTAAACTGATTATGTATAGGTTGGGTATTAAATTCAACTGATTGAATGAGATTTCTTCATTTTCTTATTAGATTTTTGTACTATGAGAATAGAGAGGAGTGAGGTACTAATTACTTTTTTTTTTTTTTTGAGAGAAAGAGAGTGAGTGGGGTGGGGGGAGGCTGGGGAGCGGGCAGAGGCAGAAAGAGAGAATCTCAAGCTGGCTCCACACTCAATGTGGGGCCCAATGTGGGTCTCATTCCATGACCCTGAGATCATGACCTGAGCCCAAATCAAAAGTCAGACACTTAGCCCACTGAGCCACCCAGGTGCCCCAGTACTACTTCGTTACTGAGGATGGCAGTTTTGGCAAATCAAACATTCTTCTGGCCTGATCTCAAAGTGTAATATAGAGTTACTAAAATTTCAGTCTATATGTTAAACCAATATAATCCTTGTAGTTTTTGACTCCCTTCCTTCTCAAGGGCACATGACATATTAACCAAACACGCATTTCCCTATATTCTAATTCTCTCTTAATTTTTTGAAAATGTGTTTACTTTTAATAAGGTAAGTTAACATTTATCCTAATGTTTTCCCAAATGCTTTACCCTTAAAAGGTTAGTATCATCAACAAAAATTTGAAAGGTATTTAATTCTTCCATCTACTAACACCCTATGTATTTTGAAAGATATGCAGTACATATTTAACAAGAGGAGTAAATGGATACAGTCACATCTTCATATTATGTATTTTTGATCTCACAAAATATAATCTATTTAAATATATAATATGCTTATAATCCAAATGATATAAAAATTATCTACATAGTGAATTTAATACAAAAATGTAATACATTGGTACATACAACACATGGCCTAATTGTACATTTTTCTCTTGCCTAAAAAGATTCGGGAAACACTGCATTTTCAGAAGTCTAAAGGGTACTTAAATTTTACAATGCCTATGTGATTTTCATATTTTTGTATCAACATATATAGTTAGAAAGGCAACTCAAATTTTTATGGACTCAAATAAAAATATTATAGCAATGAACACATTTGATTTACATACAATTTCTAACTGAATTTTATGCATAAATGAAGTTGACACGTACATATTAAACAACTACAAAAAAAACATTAGGCATTGCGGTAGCAAGAATACCTTGCTATTTATTTGCCACACAGGTGAAAAATTATTGAAAAAACTTACCTAGCAAAAAGCATATAATTTACATTTAAATCTAAGATTGTGAAAACTCATTACATTGTTCCCTTCTCATAAAAAGTATGTGATTTATTTTACAAATGCTTTCAAATATATGTTTTTAGCTTTCTGTATAAGTTTTAAAAGTAGGTAATTTTTAAATAGCTATTATTTTCTATTTTATGTTACTTATTGTCATATGTACATTAGGTAGTTTTTAAAGTCAGTTTCATTATAATCATTGTCAACGTCATGAATAGAATCATTAATTTTAGTCAATTATTCTTATTCAGTCTGATATTCTAAATATATTTTGACTAATAGTTTTTAATTTCCCTAAATTATAATAATCTCTGGATTTTCTAAAGCATTATTCATTTTAAAGTTCTCTAATGACTAATGAATTGACTTGCTAATTAAGAATAAAAAAAAAAAAAACTTGGAGTGAATCATACCGCTTCTGGCCAGAGTAGAAAGTTTCTACAGTTTTTGATAAAATTATTTGTTATAAATCTTGATTATATTAGCCCTATTATCAATAAAGGGAATTTGATGGTATTTCTTTATCTTTTTCTTTCTTTCTTTCTTTCTTTTTTTTCTTTTAGAATATAGAAATATTGTAAGTATTTGGGGATTCATTCTTTTTTTCAAAATTATTTACTGATTGTCTATATTTTGCCAGGAATCCGATAAATATTTTTGAATGAAGGCAAATGGTAAGACACGGCGGTGAAAAAACAGACAAAGGCTCCATCCAATAAGGGCCCATTAGGGAAAGACAAATGATAAGAAGACAAACAGTAAAATTATAGGCTGTAACTTATTCCATAAATAAAATAAAACAAAGTAAAATAGAGCTTTTCTAAGCGGTAGTGGGCGGATAGTATTTTATACAGTGCGATTTGGTAAGGCCTTCAAGAAGAGACATGTGACCAGCAGTCCTAATCACAAGACAAGAGAGCTATGTAACAATCTAAAGGAATATTATTACTGGCAATCAGAAAAAGAGGTATAACTGTCCTGAGTTTGAATGATGCTGTTGTGTTCCTGGGACAGTCAGATTCTTGAAATGGAGTGAAGAAAGATTTGTAGAAAAAGTCCACAAGGCAGACTGGGTCAAATGATGTATGGCTAGGTGAGCCATATAAAGGGTTTGAATAGCATTATACATCCAGTGGAAAGCCACTGAAATGATTTAAAGAAGTAAAATAATACAACCAGATTTTTTTTTTTTT
>NW_024426230.1:17775850-17784433 GCF_017311325.1 Ursus maritimus | reverse complement strand
AAAAAAAAAAAAAACTTGGAGTGAATCATACCGCTTCTGGCCAGAGTAGAAAGTTTCTACAGTTTTTGATAAAATTATTTGTTATAAATCTTGATTATATTAGCCCTATTATCAATAAAGGGAATTTGATGGTATTTCTTTATCTTTTTCTTTCTTTCTTTCTTTCTTTTTTTTCTTTTAGAATATAGAAATATTGTAAGTATTTGGGGATTCATTCTTTTTTTCAAAATTATTTACTGATTGTCTATATTTTGCCAGGAATCCGATAAATATTTTTGAATGAAGGCAAATGGTAAGACACGGCGGTGAAAAAACAGACAAAGGCTCCATCCAATAAGGGCCCATTAGGGAAAGACAAATGATAAGAAGACAAACAGTAAAATTATAGGCTGTAACTTATTCCATAAATAAAATAAAACAAAGTAAAATAGAGCTTTTCTAAGCGGTAGTGGGCGGATAGTATTTTATACAGTGCGATTTGGTAAGGCCTTCAAGAAGAGACATGTGACCAGCAGTCCTAATCACAAGACAAGAGAGCTATGTAACAATCTAAAGGAATATTATTACTGGCAATCAGAAAAAGAGGTATAACTGTCCTGAGTTTGAATGATGCTGTTGTGTTCCTGGGACAGTCAGATTCTTGAAATGGAGTGAAGAAAGATTTGTAGAAAAAGTCCACAAGGCAGACTGGGTCAAATGATGTATGGCTAGGTGAGCCATATAAAGGGTTTGAATAGCATTATACATCCAGTGGAAAGCCACTGAAATGATTTAAAGAAGTAAAATAATACAACCAGATTTTTTTTTTTTTTAAGACAAACAACAACCTGATTACAAAAGGAGGTACAGTCCTCTTTGTCAGATAGAACAATCAAGAACAGTAAGGTTATTAGGAAGACCGGAAGAGAAATGAGGCTGGTGGATTAGTCAACAGTGTTAAGAAGAGTTAGAAGTGAACAGATTTGGGATATACTTCAGAATCATAACTTGATGAGGGATTGACTGATAGAGTAAGCAAAATATTAAAAAATGAGATCAGACAAGGGTAATTAGATTTGAGCTATTATAATGACTGACCAGTAATCAATCTGATCTATCAAAGTAAAATATCATTCTACTCAAAAGAAATAACCTTAAGGTGAAAGCCCTTCCACAAAAAGGAGCCCTGTTCCTTTGACAAATTGAAAAGGGCTCAATTAAGTGTGCTTAGAATGCTGATAAGGAAATAAGAGGACAAAATTCAGAGACTGATAAAAATTAGATACAGAAAGTTGCCATTCATACTTACAATGTAGAAGTAGCAACAGCAACAAAAATTATTGGCTTAAGAATTTGTTAAAATATTCTAAAGTCAGAAAACCTAGAGACGACTGTTGTAGGGGGAGGGGACAAGAAGTTTAAAGATTTCATATGTGGATTTTGGAAGTTAAGTCCAAGTTCAGATATGTTCCAAGAATTATCTGTTCAAATTCTGAAAAACTATGAAAAAACTCAAGTTCTGTTAATCATAAGACAACTCATTGTATACGTTTTACATGGCCTTTTGTTTGCTTGCTTGCTTGTTTTCGTACTTGAACATGATAACATATCTGCCTCTTTCATGCAAGGCTTAAGACAATGCAGGAAGACAGTGGGAATAACAAATTATGTTCTTGGCGATAGTGGCGTCATGATTTTTTTCTCTTCTTAATTACATCATTATAAATAGAATAGAAAAATTTTAGATAATATCTAAGGCAAACCACTAATTTTACAGATGAAAAGTAAGATTTTGAGAATTTATGTAAATTTACTTTACTTTGTGACAACCTGATGTAGGACTTAGAATTAAACATCTGAATCCTAGGTAGTGATTGCTCCTGAAGGCTTGAAAATTTAGTGATATTCTCATATTAATTTTCCATAAATAGTAAGAGAAAAGGATATAATAGCCACATTCTTTCAAACAAGATTTTTTAGCCTATAAATGACTTACAAGTATTCCTAATTATATACGTATTGCTCTGAGTAAGAATAAGGATCCCATTTTAAAGGAGCTGAATTGGAACCTCAATAAAATTAATAACATATTTGATATAACAATATTATATCAATTCTGTAATCAAATCAAAACCCTTTGTGGTATGATAAATACTAATGCACTGTGGGTCAAATAAAAATATCTCACGTAAGTTGTTAGTGTCAATAACGATATACATGTTTTTTACGGAAATGACACTGGATTTTTTCCAAACATATTTTTAATGGAAGAACATGGTAACTTCTACACTAGATTCATCTATTTCCATGGGGAATAATGTTCTAAGATGTATAGCAGTACAGGAATTAGTATAATAGCAGGACCTAAGGGAAAATTAATGTTTTAGCAAGATAATTAAACACCATATGGGTGCATTCATTCATTTGCACATCATTTATGCTGATTCTAGTGACATAAAAAATTAAAGAAAATTAACATTCTTTTGATCTATAGCATTTTATATTTATGATTGGTAAATGATTTAAAGAATTTTATAAACATTGATTTAGCATTTGTGAAGTGAAACATACCTTGTCATATAAAATTTTTAAAGCATAATTTAGTAACATACATCAAAAGTTGTGACAATGTTAGTACATTTTGAACTAGATATTCATCTTGTAAGAACTGAAGCAAAGAAAAAATATGTGTACACAGAGGTATGAATTCACAAGCATTAAGAAGAAATCCAACTTAGTTAACACTAAGTCCCAAGCATTTTCCTAAATGCATTAACATTTCTGATTGTCTGATTTACTTTTTGATTAAATAAATAGAGTTGACCTGATTTTGTAATATTCTGTATAATGTAAGCATTTATCACTATAATGGTTTCCTTCTCCTACTACTCAGCTAATTAAAAACCTATGGTCGGGAATCTTTTCTGAGGTTCATAGATGAGTATCACAGAATGATTACAATTATACACAAAATCTGTGTGTATATGTAAATGGAATTGATAGAAATTTCTGACTCCAAGATTAAAACATTCAATTACCCTTAACATAAAGTACTGCTAAATTTAAATGATGTAAGAGTTTCTAATCTTAGAGCACATACAGTTCAAAGTGTAGTTCAAGTCCATCATTTTTTTATTGACTTTCATCTGCACTTTCATTGCAGAAAGTGGGTTTTTAAGTTTTATTATTTAATAATGATTTTTATTATGTTATGTTAGTCACCATACAGTACATCCTTAGTTTTTGATGTAAGAAAGTGGGGTTTTGAAGTTCTGTACTATTATTGCATAGTATCTATTTTTGTCTTCAAATCTGTTAATAATTATAAAAATGCCCATACTACCCAAAATGATCTGTACATCCAATGTAATCCCTATCAAACTTCCAATGGCATTTTTCTCAGAAATAGGAAAAAAAGTCCTAAAATTTGTAGGAAACTACAGAAGACACTGAATAGTCAAAACAATCTTGAAAAAAGAAAACAAAGCTGGAGACATCACACTTGCTGATTTCAAGCTATATTACCAAGCTATAATAATTAAAATAGTATGGTACTGAGATAAAAACAGGCACATAGACTAGTGAATCGGAATTGAGAGCCCAGACATAAACCCACACTTATCAGTCAACTAACTTTTGACAAGGGCACCAAGACTACACAACGAGGAAAGGATAATCTGTTCAGTAAAGGATGTTGGGAAAACTGGATATTTACATGCAAAAGAATGAAACTGGACCTCCACCACATACTAGTCACACAATATTAACTTGAAGTGGATCATACACTTAAATGTAAGATGTGGAACTATAACGCTCCTAGATTAAAACATAGGGGAGATAGCCTTGGCAATGATTTCTTGAATAAAATACCAAAAGCACAGCAGCAAAAGCTAAAATAAACAAGTGGGATCTGTTTAAACTAAAGAGCTTCTGAACGACTAAGGAAATTTTCCATAAATTGAAAAGGCAACCTACAGAATGAGAGGACATATTTGCAAACTGTGTATCTGATAAGGGGTTAATTTTACGTAAATATTTATACAACTCGATAACAAAAAAAAAGCAAATAATCTAATTAAAAAATGGGCAAAGGTCCTGAATAGACATTTTTCCAAAGAAAAACTACAGATGGCCAGCAGGTACATGCAAAGATGTTCAGTATCACTAAAAACCAGGGAAATGCAATTCAAAACCACCATGAGGTATCACTTCACACCTGTCAGGATGGCTATTATCAAAAACATAGGAGATAACAAATGTTGGAGAGGATGTGGAGAAAAGATAACTATTATACACTGTTGGTGAGAATGTAAATTAGTGTATCAACTGTAGCCATTAACCTAAATGTTCTTTGATGTTCATATATGGATACTATCTAGACATTAAAAAAAGGAAATACTGTAATTTGCAACAACATTGATGAACAGTGAACACAGATGGCATTATTCAAAGTAAAATAAGTTAGAGAAAGACAAATATCATATGGTTTCACTTATATATAAAATCTAAAAGAAAAAAATAATTGTAAAAATATTTGTTGTTTCCCTCCATTATATAATTGGGTCCCATGATAAAGGAAATGACATAGAACAAAAGCTTATATTCAATTTATTTATTACTATCTTTTAAACATACTATTGGAAGAAAATTACCTGGAAATATGGCTAACTATCTCTCTCACTCCGTCTGAGCAATCCCTCTCCTCCCATCAAAGGTGGAGGCTATTTCCTCATCTTTAAATCTTGGTATTGTTTTGTGGCACACTCTTTCTAAAAGGAAGTGACAGAAGTGATTTCTTAGACTTCTCAGCTTATCTATATCTTAAGAAAACTTTCAGGTCAGATATCACCCTCTTGGAGCCCCCATTCCACTGTATAAGAATTCTGACTACTCTGCTTTAGTGTTCCTCTGGATCCCAGCATTTCTAGGTATCCCCAAAAGAGGCTCCAGAGAGAAGAATAAAGTCATCTTAAATGTTCCAACCCAGTCAATCTCTCAGCTAAATTTAACCACATAAATAACCCTGACACCATATGGAGCAAAATAATTATACACTTGAGCGCAGTTATACAGTAAAGGATTAATCTTACTCAAGAAAGGCTTTGTCTTTACCCCAGCTCCTGGGAGTTAACTCTAAACCTTTGAAACCCCTGCATCTTTTTTCCTGGGGGCCTTTGGCCCTGCTAGACAGTCTATGTTAAAAACATGATTTATGATGGGGGCCATGCAAGCCATGGGGTACCAGGAAGACTTCTGGAAGTGAGACTAAGGTTATCCGTGCTGGTGGTCAGTCGTGTCCACACAACCACTTCCCTATGAAAACTCTAGATACCAAGGTTCAGGAGAGCATTCCTGGTCGTCAGTGTTCCATGCATATTGTCACACAGTGTTGCCAGAAACGTAGGGACTATCTGGATGGCTTCACTGGGAAAGCACAATGGGAAACTGTGCTTGAATTCTCCTAGACTGTGCTTTGTGTGTTATTTCCCTTGGCTGACTTTAATCTCTATCCTTTTACTATAATAAACCACCATTGTGAGAATAACATTTTTACTGAATTTGATGGATCCTTCCAATGAATTATTGAACCTGTGGCTGGACTTGGGGACCCCTGCAGTTGTATTTAGTATCAGAATTGAGATGGATCTTGGGGACCCTTGAACTTGCAGTTGATGCTAAAATTGGGAGTGGTGTTGGGGACTCCTGAACTTTGAACCAGCCAAGATACAGGGATATGAAAAAGAATAAGATTAAGTCATTCAGTTTGTCTCAATTTATTACACATCAATAGATAGCCAAAACACAATTTAAATAAATTCTTTAATTTCAGAGATAACTAAACTAAGGGTCATTTTAATGAAACCAAACATCATCACAAATTATATGCTCATCAACATAGATCCATTTTTCCTTCTCTGACATGTTAATGTGGAAAACATAACCTATAATATCTAACTATACATATTTAAAATTAATTATGTTTAGGGGCACCTGGGTGGCTCAGTTGATCAAGCATCTGCCTTCGGCTTAGGACATGATCTCAGGGTCCTGGGATCCAGCCCTGCATCCGGCTCTCTACTCAGCAGGAAGTCGGCCTGTCCCTCTGCCCCTCTGTTCCTGCTCTCTCTCTCTTAAGTAAATAAGTATTATTTATTTGAGAGAGAGCATGAGAGCAGGGTGGGGGGCAGAAGGTGAAGGAGACTCCCCACTGAGCAGGGAGCACAACATGGGACTCGATCCCTCCCCGGACTCCTGGATGATGTCTGAGCCCAAGGCAGAAGATTAACCCTTAACCGACTGAGCCACGCAGGCACCCCTAAAATCTTAAAAAAAAAAAAAAAAATCATGTTTAGTGTTTTTTTGTTTTACTTATTTCCATATGTGCAGTAGTGTGTGTATATGAGTATATGTGTGGGCATGCATGACTTTGTATGTGCTTCCTTTTTAGCTAATTGAAAGATGAAGGCATGTGGGGAATATATATTTCAAAAGGTTTTAAAATGGTTAACTATATAAAATAGCTTACAGAATCACAGAAATTTAGGGGCACCTGCATGGTGCAGTTTGAGCATCTAACTCTTGGTTTCGGCTTAGGTCATGATCTCAAGGTCCTGAGATCAGCCCCATGTTGGGCTCTGCACTCAACACAGAGCCTTGCTTGAGATTCTCTCTCCCTCTCTGCCTTTACCCCTGCTCACATGCGTGCTCTCAAGAAATTAATAAAATCTTTTTAAATATCACAGAACTTTAGAACAAAAAAGATATTAGAAATAATATAATTGAATTGCTTTATTTTCAGTTGAGAAAGTTAAAAAAATATAAGTGATTTACCATAGGTCACATAACTTCTACCTCACAAAGTCACAAACCCAAATCCAGTTCACCTGAATGCAACGTTTTCTCCAAGATTCCATGCTGCAGTGTTAACACAATTTCACAGCAAAACCAATTAATATATTTTTAATAATTAATAAAAACCCATAAAATTTTTAAGGTTGCTAGCTAACTACCTCAAACAGAGTTACGTGAAGCATTAAACAAATTGGGTACCTGACAACCTGAGATAATGTTCTATCACAACACATGCTACTACCAGTACCCCAGGGACTGACTTGCTTGTGCCCAATTATGAAGTATGAAAAATGAAAAACTGTTTTGTCTAGCAACTCACATACGTGGTAAGTTTTACTGAATGAGAAAAGTTACATGGAAATGCCATGTTAATTAGAATGGTAGAAGAGAGAATTCTGACATGAATGTCCTAGATTAGAAAGCAGAAAAGAATAATTCCTTTGTAAGGCTGTATCTCCAGTGATAATCAAAACCAAAAACTAGAAATCCTAAATATATTTTAAGTAATTCAGACTGGTTGACATACTCAAGATTATGAAAAAAGGAATACAATCTGATATAACAAGGAAATGTCAAAGAACCTGGAATTTTATCTCACAAAGGTATTGTGAGAGAGATGTACCTATATTTAAATAATTGCAAGTTTCAAATGACCATCAACTAGTAATATTTATAGGAAATCAAATTTAAATGGACAATATCTATATATTTATGTCTGCATGTCTTAATTTATATGTAATGTAATTATATAATTTAAACTATTTTCCTATGAATCTAATCTTAAAAATAAATGCTGTACATATCGTAAAGCACATTCAAGCATAAACTGGATAACTTTCAGGGATATCTTAAACACAAATTTTGTATTTAAAAGGATTTTATTATTTTTCAGCTTACTGTTTAAATTTAGCCAAAGAGATCATTTAAATAAAACAATTTGCTTAGTTAACATGTGCTCTATATTTCATATGATAGTCAGATGGAACTTTTTATAGCTACCATTAAATATATTTTTTAATTTAAATTGCTACAATATACGTTAATAGTGGATTACTTACATGCAATTAAGACTTCTGGTTTTTTGCAATGATTTCAAAGTGAAAAATAGTTTTAACTTTATCTGGAATTATTTCAACATTAAATGATTACTCTGAGGTATATTTAAAAGAGCTTTTCTGTATGTACCTACGTTATATCCATTGTTGACCACATGGTTGAAGAACCCCGATGAAAACATTGAATATTAACTTGCGGTCTAAGAACTACTTCACTCTATAAAAATTTGTTTCAAAACATAAAATATTAACAGGAAAAATTTTAAAAACCACATTTTTTTCAGCCAAGTATTTGTATTCTGTGAATCAAAATAAAAACTGTAACTTCCATGTGAACAACACTTGTCATCACAGAGCTGGATCATGTTTCCCATCCTCACTGTTCACGTTCACTTAGTAAGTTCTAAGCAATGTAGTGAGTGAAGCTAGTATTTTCCAGAAGTATGCATGCTCTCTCTCTCTCCATATTTTATATATATATATATAAAATATGCATACATGTGATATCTATTAATATACATAATACGATGTAGAAATATTATATATATGTAATATATATTAATATATAATACAATGTAAAAATATAAATTTTATTATAATATACATGTATAATACACAGTCCTCCATTCTATTATGTATGATATAATATGTAAAATATACTATGCATATATAGGAATATATATATATATATATATAT
>NW_024426230.1:17613574-17775840 GCF_017311325.1 Ursus maritimus | reverse complement strand
ATATATATATATATATATATATTCCTATAAGCACTTCCCCTCTTTCCCATTGTTTGGGAGCTAGAGATGGAAGTCATATTCAAGGCCATCTTTGAATCCTATGTTGAGGAAAGTGGAGCTCCCCTGCAGCCCTATGGTTCTGGCAACAAGAAAGTCCCTTCAAATTGTTACATAAGCAAAAACCATTCATTTCATTTAAGCCACCTAATGATCTGGGTATATTTCTTAGTACAATATAGCCTACAAGGATTATTGTATAATTTTGTACTGAAATATGGATTTTACAAAAAATAAATATTTTTTTAAAAATTATGAATACTTAACAATTTCATATTATTCAAAAGAAAATAGTATCTACTTTTAGATGACAGGTAGATTGACTTTGGAGGCTGAAGAGGAGATCATGACAATCAGTAAGAAAATATTTAGTACATATGCTAGCTACATTAACTGAAAAGCAAGTCAAGTGACTACTTAGACCGTACCTCTGGGAGAGAAGTTTGGAAAAGTTGGTACATTATTGAATATTGACTGTTGCTTGCTGTGTTTAAGCAAGATATTATAAGAAAGATTTGCTCAGACAAGAATTAGCCCATTTTCAAGCAGAGATGAAACTAAGTTACATCTATAAATGTGAGACTTTTCAGAGTAGGAAGAGCAAACATCTTCTGGATCTCAACAACAGAAAATATGATGAAAAAGGTTATGAGCAAAGAAGATCCATTACAAATTCCCTGAAAACAAGGGGACTTGGCCTTGAGCAAAGCTCTGATTAAGTATGTTGACTTCCCACACAGGCTGTTGTTTCACCTGGCTCAAAATTTTCAACTAAATTAAGAAAAAAAGAGGGCAATAAATCAAAGAAAGAAAGTTGACTTGGTACCTTAAGTTCAGGGGGAGAAAGTATGTGTTATTAGCAACACATGAAATGGAAAGCAAAAATAAGAGAACCATAATTTAAAAAATTTTTTTCTTTAAAATAATTTTAGATTTATGAGTTATAGGATAGTCAAGACAGTTCCTTTATATTTTTCAAACAGCTTCCCTAATGCCAACAGTTTATATAACTGTACATTTATTAAAGCTGAGAATTTAATATCAATATAGCACTATTAACTAAACTATCAATATGGCACTATTAACTAAACTAAACTATATCAATATAGCACTAAACTATATATATATATATATATATATATATTAATTTAGCCAGTTTTCTTTCAAATAACTTCCTTTTTTCTGTTCTAGGATATAATCAGGATAGCAGTTTGTCAGTTTCTTTGTTTTTCATTATCTTTATATATTATAGAAATATACTGGTTGGATATTTTTATATTTTTAAGATTTTATTTATTTATTTGAGAAAGAGAGAGAGAGCAAGAGGGAGAGTACAGCAGTGGGGGAGAGGGAGAAGCAGGCTCCCTGCTCAGCAGGGTGCCTAAGGCATAACTAGAACCCAGGACCCTGGGATCATGACCTGAGCTGAAGGCAGACACTTAACCGACTGAGCCACTCAGACACCCCACTGATCAGGTATTTTTAGAATGTCCCTCATCTGGGGATTGCCTGATATTTTGTCATTAGACTAAGGTTATGGATTTGAGGGAAAGTATCACACAGGTAAATGTTCTTCTCTTTGTATCATGCAGGTGGGAACATAACAGCAACATGAATTATCACTGGTGATATGAACCTTCCCTTAGAATTCAGGGAACTTCCCTGCCAAGTTTCCTTACTATAAAGTCATTCTTTTCCTTTCCAGACCCTCATTAGAAGAAAGCGATCCTGTCCAGGACATCTTTAAGAAGAAGTATGAGAAGTTAAGTTCCATTTCTGGAAAGAAGAATATCAAAGAATTTGTGGGCCTACGTTAAAACTATCATGGTAAATTAACATTTTATAAGAGATAGTGTAAAGCTTTGCAAATGTCCTGTTTCTCAAAGTCTCACACATTGATTTTGGAATATATCAGTGGATCTTGCCTAAGAGCAATGATTATGTTCTAATGCTGATTTTCCATTTCCCTCATTCTTTCTTTCAACACTTGGACTTATTCAACAGAAGATTTGTTCCATCTTTCCCTTTTATTTTACATATCCAAATATTTACTTACACCAGTATGGATTCAGGTATATGCATATATTTTATTCTTTGGGTTATTATACAATACTGTAGATATGTATTTGCTGAAACTGTGCCAGTTTCTCCACTGGGAGCTCTTTCACTCATCTACTGTGTCTTTTTCACAGGTCCCTATCCTTTCTTTTGTTGCTGTTGTCTTTTTTAGCATCCCAAGATGCTCCCGGTTTATCTTGTTTATATGCTGCCCTCACCTCAAAATCAGTCATTTCTCCAGGGAGAACTGGCTCCTTTTATTGGAGAATAGTATTTACAATATAAAATGTGGGCCTTGGTATGGTCATTACTACTGGTTGTCACCACTTTTGATCCTTTCAGTGAATGCAGTTAGAAAACATGTATGTGTATGAACTCCTATATACACCTATCATAATTACAGTCTATCTGTATGTGTATATACTTATATAGAACTTTAAGTGACTTCCTACTGATATTCCAACGATAATTCAGTTACACAAAGTTCATTCTAGTCTTACACCCTTGCTTATTGTAAACTGTTTTTTGACGGTGAGAAACCTGATTCCCATTACCTAGATATATAAGGGTATAGTTTTTACGGACATTTCTATTTTGACTTTATATTTAGAGTATCCACTAAAAATATGGCTCTCCAAAATTGCTTACACAGCTCTTTTGCTAATCCTTTTCAGCAAGGTTACATTATATATTTGTAATAAAATAGACAAGTGCAGTACCTTTCCTGCCAACCACTCTGCTCTCCCCATCTCCTGGCAATCAACCTGTTTTCTGTCCCTGTAATTCTGCATTTCCCAAAATGCCATATAAATGAGATGATGCAATATGTAGATTTTGGAATCTGAGTTCTTTTACTTAAACTACGTATTTGAGTTATTGATGTTTTTGTAATAGCTGATTTTCTAAATTGTTGAGCAACATTTCATTGTACGTATGTACCACAGTTTATTTAGCCATTCACCTGTTGAAGTACAACTTGTTTATTTCCAATTCTTGGTGATTGTGATAAAAGCTGTTATAAACATTCGTATATGTTATGTAAACAAAAGTCTTAGGGCACTTGTGAAAATACCTAGGAGAAGGATTGTAGGTTGGATGGTAAAGGAATTTTTAACTTTATAAAAATTTACCGAAGTTTTTTAAAGTGGCTGTGCCATTTTACGTTACCAATAGCAATACTTGCGTGTTCCAGTGAGCCACACCCCAGCCTGCACTTGTTATAGTCTGCTTATTTGATTACAGCCCTTCTAGTGAGTGTGAACTGGAATCTCATGATATTATTGCTATTATTACGATGACAAATAATATCAAGTATATTTCATGTGTTTATTTGCCATCCACGTATCTTCTTTGGTAAAATATCTGCTCAGATCTTTTGCCCTTTTTAAAACATTTTAAAACTTTACTTTGAAATAATAACAGATACATGGGAAGCTGTAAAGATAGTACATAGAGTTCTCATGAACCTTTCACCCAGTGTTACCAAGGTTACAGCTATTATAAGTATAGTTCAATATCAAAACAAAGGAATTAACTTTGGTAAAATGTGAGTGTATAATTCTATGTCATTTTATAGAATGTGGAGATTCATGTAATCTGCCACTGCAGTTAAGATAAAAAACTATCAAGGATCTCTTTCAGAGAGATCCTCCTTTATAGTTTCCCCAAACACCTTGCTTCTCATTATTTCTAGCACCTGGCACCCACTCATCTCTGCCCCATTTCTATAATATTGTCATTTCAAGACTTATACAAATGAAATTAAATAATATGTGACCTTTTGAGATTGGTGTTTTAATTTAGCATAATGCAATTAGGGTACATCCAAATTGTTGCATTTCTCGATAATTCATTCCTTTCAGTGCTAAATTATATTCCATAATATGGATATATCACAGTTTGTGTAACCATTCAGTCATGGAAAGACATTCAGGTTATTTCCGGTTGTTGACTATTAGAAATAAAGCTACTGTGAACATTTGAGTGTGAATTTTTGTGTGAATATAATTTTTTCATTTCTCTGGAATATATGCCCAAAAATAAATTTGCTGAGTTATATGGCAGGTAATGCTTAGTTTTGTTAAAAGACTCTCATATTTTTCCCCATTGTAGCTGTATCATTCTAGATCCCCACCAGCAATGCATGAATGATTCAGGTTCTCTGCATCCTTGTCAGCATTTGGTGTTGTCCGTACTGTATATTTTAGTCATTCTGACAGGCGTGCAATGGTATTTCATTGTGGTCTTAATTTATATCTCCCTAACGCCTAATGATGTTGAACTTATTCAAGTGCTATTTGGCATCCGTGTGTCCTCTTATAGAAGATTTATGTTCATTTCTCTTGCGAATTTTCCAACAGGAATGTTTTTTGCCTTTATTCCTTTGTTTTCTGTTTTGCTTTGTGAATGATACCTGAGAATTCACTACATTTTCTAGATACAAGGCTTTTGTAGGATATGGATTTTGCAAACATATTCTTCTAATCTGCAGTGAGTCTTTTTTTTTTTTTCCTTCACTGGGTCTTTTGATGGAAAAAAATTTAATTTTGAAGTCCAATTTATGAAGGTTTCTTTCTGTGGATTGTGCTCTTGGTATCAACTCTAAAAATTATTTGGCCTTAATTCCCGAGTATATTCTATTTTTTAAAAAGTTTAGGTTTTTAAGTTTTTTTCAAAAGTTCTCTAAAAGTAATTTATTTTATTTTATGTAAGGTTTGAAATTTAGTTCTAAATTCTTTTTTCTTCCTGTGAATGTCATGTTGTTCCAATCACTTACTTAACAGGCTATTCTCTCTCCACTGTATTGTTCTGTATCAATGTCAGTGATCAATTGGGCATATTTGTGTGGATTTTTTCTCAGATGACATTCTATTCCTTTCATTTGTGTGTCTATCTTCCAGCAGAACAATACTGTCTAATTACCACAGCTATAAAGTAGATATTAACATCAACAGAGTGATTCTTCCTATTAGTATTCTTTTACAAAATTGTTGTACTTATTCTGAGTCCATTTTCTCTCCACACAAATTTTGGAATAAGTCCATCTACATACACACATTTTTTTCTTGAATTTTTGTAAGAATTATGGCAAACTGTACATAAATTTGGGGAAAAAAATGACATCTCTATTATGTCAAATTTTCCAATCCATGAACATATACTATCATTTATTTAGATATCTCTATTATGTCAAATTTTCCAATCCATGAACATATACTATCATTTATTTAGATATTTTAAAAATTTATTTTAATTGTGTTCTTTTAAGTGCCCAGTTTAAAAGTCCTAAACAAGTTTGTTAAATTTATACAAAAGCTTTTTATTTTCATAGTTGATTGGAAATAGTGCTATTACTTCTACAACTTTGACAAAGCAGGAAGGAATATCCAATGGAAAAAAGAACAACAAATGGTGTTGGGAAAACTGAACAGCAACATACAGAAGAATGAAACTGGACCACTTTCTTACACCATCCACAAAAAATAGATTCAAAATGGATGAAAGACCTAAATGTGAGACCTGAAACCATCAAACTCTTAGAGGAGAACACAGGCAACAACCTCTCTGACCTCAGCCACAGCAACTTCTTACTAGACATGTCTTGAGAGGCAAGGGAAACAAAAGTAAAAAATGAACTATTAGAACTTCATCAAGATAAAAAGCTTCTTCATAGAAAAGGAAACAATCAACAAACTAAAAGGCAACTTACAGAATGGGAGAAGATATTCACAAATGACATATCAGATAGTACCCAAAATCTATAAAGAACTTATCAAAACCAACATCCAAAACCAACCAAAAAAAAAAATCCAGTCAAGAAATGGGCAGAAGACATGAAGAGACATTTCTCCAAAGAAGACATACAAATGGCTAACAGACACATGAAAAAATGCTCAACATCACTCATCATCAGAGAAACACAAATCAAATCCACAATGGGATACCCACACACACCAGTCAAAATGGCTAAAATTAACAACTCAGGAAACAACAGATGTTGGTGAGGATGCAGAGGAAGGGGAACCCTCTTACACTATTGTGGGAATGCAAACCGGTATAGCCACTCCGGAAAACAGTATGTATGTTCTCAAAAAGTTAAAAGAACAACTACTCTATAACCCAGCAATTGCACTACTAGGTATTTATCCAAAAGATACAAAAATAGTGATTCAAAAGGGCACATGTACCCGAATGTTTATAACAGCAATGTCCACAATAGCCAAAATATGGAAAGAGCCCAAATGTCCATTGGCTGATGAATGGATAAAGAAGAGGTGGTGTGTGTATGTATGTATGTGTGTGTGTGTGTATGTGTGTGTATATATACACACACACACATATATATAATAGAATATTCTTCAACCATGAAAAAAAACGAAATCTTTCCAGTTGCAATGACATGGATGGAACTAGAGTGTATTACACTAAGTGAAATAAGTCAGAGAAAGACAAATACCATTTGATTTCACTCATATATGGAATTTAAGAAACAAAATAGATGAACATAAGGGAAGGGAAGGAAAAATAAGATAAAAACAGAGAGGGAAGCAAACCATAAGAGACCCTTAAATATAGGGAACAAACTGCAGGTTGCTGGAGGGGAGGTAGATGGGGTAACTGGGTGATGGGCACTAAGGAGGGCACTTGATATAATGAGGGCTGGGTGTTATATGCAGCTGATGGATCACTAAATTTTACCCCTGAAACTAATAATACACTATATGTTAACTTACTTGAATTTAAATAAAATCTAAAAAAAAAAATGTTTGTTGTTAGTGTACACAAAAATGTGATTCTTTTTATGAATTGATCTTGTATCCTATGAACTTCCTGAAGAAATTTATTAATTCTCAGAGATTTTTAGAGATTCTTTATAATATTCTAGGTAAACCATAATTTCACCTGCAAATTAAACACACACACACACACGTTTTGTCTTCCTTTTCAATCTATGGGCATTTTGTTTCTTTTTCTTGCCTTATATGTACTGACCAGAGCATCCAGTGCAAACTGATTTAAGAATGGCAACAATGCATATTTGTTGAAGGGAGATGTTCAGTCCTTCACCATTAACTACAATGTTAGTTGGCAATTGCTAAAAAAAGAAAAAAAGGTCACTTATCAAGTTGATGAAGTTTTCCTTTATTTCTATTTTATTTCTTTTTAATTTTATCCCTCTATTTCTAATTTGCTGATAGTTTTTAACATAAATTGATGGTGGGATTTTTCTGCATTGATAGAATCATGTGATTTTTTTTTTCTTTAGCCTGTTGATATGATAGATTACTTGATTGGTTTTCAAAAATTGAACCAGCTGTATATACCTGGGATACATTTTATTTAATCATTATATATAATTTTTATACAACTGTGGATTCAATTTGCTGATATTTTCCTGAAGACTTTCGTGTTTAATTTTATGACAGATATTCTTCTTTTATTGTCATGTTTTGGTCTGATTTTGATATCAGGGCAATGCTGGCCTCAAAAATGAGTTGTGAAACTTTTTATTCTCTTCTATATTCTGAAAGAGATTGTACTAAATTGCTGTTAATTCCTAAACTTTTGGAAGTTAGTGAATATAGTGAAGTTATTTGAGACTTGTCTTACAGGAAAATTTTAATTACAGATTTTGTTTATTTCATGGAATTGTAAGACTTTTTGTATTATCTATCTCATTTTGACTTAGGGATGATCTTGTGTCAGTCCTAATATTCATGATATATTTATCTTTCTTTTTAACTTTTTAGTCTCTTCACCTTTTAGTCTTCCAGCTTTCTTTCTGTTTTTTATCTTTTTCAGTCCTTGGGCCCTGTTTAAAATGTTCTCCACACATGGTTAACTCCACCCCCCCCCTTTGCCTACTCTCCAGAGAAAATCTTGTTCTTGAAGTTCTCCTTCTTATTTTTATCTGATGCTTGTTGGCCTGGTCACAAGGGTTGGGAGATGGAGCATTCTCTGATATTTTGACAAAGATTCAGTCTTAAGTAGGTACTCTAAGACTGTTTCCTGAGAGTGCAGCCTTCACAAGGGATCCTGTCTATATAGGTTTACCATAGCAACTAAAGCAAACTATCACAAAATCTGTGGCTTAAAACACCGTAAACTTCAATTATTGCTTATCATTCTGAAGATCAGAAACCTGCAACTCACTGGTGAGACTGCATTCTTTCTACAGGAAGGGGAAAATCCATTTCTTTGACTTTTCCATTTTCTAGAGGAATTCCTTGGCTAATGGTTGCTTATTACGTCTTCAATATTCATTATTGTAACTTTAGGTTCTGTCATTACATCTCCTTATTCTGACATTTGTACTTCAACAATTCAATGAAATGTGTATTGCAATCATATGGTATGCTGGATTCTCTAGAGAAATTGTCTGCAAAATTGTATTTTAGAAATAAATGGTTGGCAGTTCTGTATTAGTTTCCTGTTGCTACTATAAGAAATTATCACAAATTTAATGGCTTAAAACAACATAATTTACGATGTTAAATTTATGGGGATCATATTCCAGAATGGACCCTGTGGGCTAAAATCAAGATGTCAACAGTGCTGTGTTCCTTTTGAATATTACAGGGTAGAATCTTTGCCTTTTGTAGGTACTAAAGGTCTCCCGCGTTCCTTTGCTTGTAGATCCTTGCTCTAGCTTCATAGTATACTATTTTTTTTGACATGTCATTGTATCTCTATCTGACTCTGAACAATTATATCTTTGCAATTATATGTGGGCTACTCAGACAGTACAAGATAATTTCCCTATTGTAAGATTAACTTAATCACATTGTCAAAGTCCCTTACACCATGTAAGGTCACATATCGTGGTTTCTGGGATTAGGATGCAGACAATTTTGAGACCATTACACAGCCTACTATGCTGCTCTTCCTCCAGATGCAATATTGGAACTAACACATCTTCCTGTTTTTCCACAGGTTAGAGCTTTTTTTTTTTTTTTTCCTCCTGTTCCTGTTTCAGGGCTGCAGTGCATTTCCAAAAGTGTCCTCAGGCTATATAATTCCATTTCTGTTGATTACATATATTATGGATTTTTTTGTTTTGCTTGGACTCTATTTCTCTGCTATAAGATTTTGACAACACCTGGCAAAAGAGAGCCGAGTTGAATGTGGAGTTAAATTCCTGTGCTTATCCTTCTTGCAGAGATTATATGATATTATATATAATGTCTCAAAAGAGCCTTTGTATATAATTCTTTGGCTTTTATATTTATTATATTGAGCTACTCTATCATAACTGGAAAGGTACATTAATGAATTTAAAGAATTGAATAGCTGCATGCAAAAGAATGAAACTAGACTACTTTCTTATACCATAGACAAAAGTAAACTCAAAATGGATTAAGACCTAAATGTAAGACCTAAAACTATAATACTCCTAAACAAAAACAGGCAGTAAACTCTTGAACATCAGTCTTACAATATTTTTATGGATATGTCTCCTGAGGCAAGGGAAACAAAAGCAAAAATAAACTATCAGGACTACACGAAAAAAAAACTTTTCCACACTAAAGGAAACTATCAACAAAATAAAAAGGCAGCCTACTAAATGGGAAAAGATACTTGCAAATCATACATCCGATAAGGTGTTAATATCCAAAAAATATATGTAACTCATATAGCTCAATGTAAAAAAAAAAAAAATCAATCCAAGTAAAAAATGGGCAGAGGACCTGGATAGACATTTTTCCATAGAAGACAGGCAGATGGCCAATAGACACATGAAAAGATGCTCAACATCACTCATTCTCAGGGAAACGCAAATAAAAAATCACAATGAGATTATCACCTCAGAATCGCTAGTATCAAAAAGACAAGAAACATCAAGTGTTGTGAGGATGTGGAAAAAAAGCAAGCCTTGTGCACTGTTAGAGGGAATGTAAATTGGTGCAGCCACTGTGGAAAACAGTATGGAGGTTTCTCAAAAAATTAGAAGTAGAAATACCATATGATCCAGTAATACCACTTCTTGTTATTTACTGGACGAAAACAAAAATACAAATTTGAAGAGATATGTGTACCCCCACCTTTACTGAAGCATTATGTGCAATAGTCAAGATATGGAAGCAACTTAAATATCCAACAATAGAAAACGGAGAAGGAAGATGCGGCATATATATACAATGGAACATTACTCGGCCATAATTTAGTATGAAATCTTGCCATCTGTGACATAGATGGACCTAGAGGGTATAATGATAAGTGAAATAAGTCAGATAGAGAAAGACAACACCATATGATTTTAATTATATATGGAACCTAAAAAACCAAACAAAACAAAACAGAAACAGACTCATAAATACAGAAAACAAACTGATATTGCCAGAAGGGAGGTGTGTTAAAGGGATGAACTAAATAAGTAAAGGGGATTAAGAGGTCTAAATTTCCAATTATACAATAACTAAGTCATGGAATGTAAAGTAGGCATAGGAGATAAAGTCAATAAATACTATTGTACTAACTTTTTACGATGACAGATGGTAACATTTATGGTGATCATTTTCTAATGTATATAAATGTCAAATCACTGTTTTGTACACCTGAAACTAATAATAATACTGTATGTAAACTATACTTTAATTAAAAATAAACAAAAAACATGTATTTGGATAATAAATACTTAATGGATCATTCAATAAATGTGATTTTGTGGCTGTTTCAGAAAAAAAAAAAGATAAATCATTACCTCCTCTAAATTCTAGTTAAAGTTAATGACTAAATATAAAAAAGCAAACCAGAATTAATCAGTAGTGAACAGTTTCCTGATCTTGTCTGGGAAATGTGTTTCTAAGCATATAAACAACAAAAGAGGAGTGCCTGTGTGGCTCAGTTGGTTAAGCCTGGGTGGCTCAGATGGTTAAGCGTCTGCCTTTAGCTGAGGTCATGATCTCAGGGTCCTGGGAGCCAATCCAGTATCAGGCTCTCTGCTCAGCTGGGAGACTGCTTCCCCCTCTCCCTCAACCCCTTCCCCTGCTCATGTTTTCTCTTCCTCTCTTTCTCTCTCTTGCTCTCAAATAAATAAAATCTTAAAAAATAACAAAAAAGTGAAAAACACAAATTTCAGTAGACTTCAGCAAATAAGCATTTAAAACTGCTATACATCAAATTAAAACACATGCACACACATATAATACAAACTCGTGGGCAAAGGTATAGTATGAACTATTCAAGACATTAAAACATTTCAGAAAATTAATAAAAAGTATAATATTTTTCATAATAATGGTAGACATGTCAAATATTAGGGAGTATTAATGGTGTAAGATATTCTAAATAATCCAATACAGAAATATAACTAAAGAATTATCACACACTTAGACATAAGTAAAAATAAAAAAAAACAAGCAGACGATATTATTATTGAATTGAAAGAGGCATTCTAATTAAATGCTAATGTGATCATGAAATGACTCCACTTCCCTGGAAATACATCTGTATTTATTACGTCAGCAAAATTCAAAATTCTAAATATCTAAACATGGGAATAACTGAAATGCTCAAGTACAAATAATACTTACATAACCCATGCCTCATTCACTTGAGAAAATGTCATGTAGACAATTTTATAAATAATCCCCATGCCATACTATAATGGCAAAGGGATATTGTGATTCAAGAATTTATAAAGCAGACCCCAAAACAAAAGTGAATTTTTAGTATCTGTGTTTATCCATCTGAGATGAGAAGCACAAAAGGGAAGAAAATAACCCCCTAACGAAACCCATCAATAGGCAGTAGAAATGCAAATTTTGTACTATTCACATAATTATTTCAAATTTTTAAAGTTTTCCATCATAAACGTATTTTTATAAAAAATATCTATATTATCTTGAAAATGCTATTATAAAGCTTCAAAAATAATTTTGACTATGTGGTCCAGTTTGGATGGTATTTACGATGATTGCACATTTTCAACTTTTCAATTATGACAAAAATTAACATGGGAAATTAAACGGACATAAACTAGGACTGAAAACTTGTGTGACTTATTTATAGCATCTTACTTACACTGTACGTACAGAGTATAAGAAACAGTTTATACAGTATTCTATAAAGAGTATATAAACTATGTAGAACCCACAGTGCATATGTAGAGCAAATATATAAAGTTGAATGTGACAAAAGTTTGCATTCAGAGCATAAAAAGTTGGAGGCAAGGAATAGTGGACAACAAGAAAAATGAAAAATGGATGGAGCATGCATATTGAGTTATTTGTTCAACTAAAACACATTAACATGAAATCCATCCAGAGAATGACTTTAGCACATGATATACTTTATGACAAAATAACATTCTCAGAAGCTTGTACCAAATGGGGAACATCAAGCTTGGAAAAGTGACCTAACATAATTTAAGCCTTAACACTTGTTCCAGAATTGCCACTGGGTCCATCAACCACCTGTCCAATCATTTCAGCAACTGGTTGTGTCATAATAGAGAGGCAGCTGTTTCTTTTCATACTCCCTTAGGCATTAAAACCATGTGAAAACGAAGCAGCAGAATTCCAGATTTATAATAGATCAGTCATAAAATTTGGACTTTAACTCTCAGTATGTCCATAATCATTTACTGAGCACCCACAATGTCTATAGCAATATACTAAGTGCCATCAGAAAAATGAACAAGCGAAAAGGACAAATTGAATTCCTCTATTTCAAAATAGAAAGCATGCACTTGAAAATTTAAGATGATTTATATACAGTATATATCAGTAACGAAAAGTATTAATGCCTGAATTTGAGCTTTACACTATTTAAACAACAAAAAATCATAAATGGAAGCCAAACCATTTTTAAATAGCTTTCATTATTCTAGCATTTGGACTTCTCAAGAAAATAATTTTAAAAAGTAACTAAGACTACTGGGTTTCCAAAGATCAAATCTCAGCCCAACAAAATTGATGTCTTTGATAGTTAGACAGAAAACTGGCATTTAGGGAAGTATTGAGGAAGACATGGTTTTAGTGTTAATTGACAATTACATCCACAGCCCATTTTAAAAAATGCAAACTGCTAAAACAACTAATCTCTAATTTTTAATCCCTTATTTCTTTACATGTTTGGTCCTCTCTTAAAAACCATGTAACTTTAATAACCCTACCATTGATACAAAACACCAGTGCTGAAACTAATCGCAGCTTTGGGCTAATGGCAGGTCACTGCAGCAGACGCAGCTTTAAAAACAAAGCACAGCACAACACACTGATTTGAAACTTAAAATGGATCTTAGTTTGAGATGAGAATCATTCCTTGGAGGTCCTTAAGTCTTCTGTTTAGGGGCTTTCCCAGTCTGGCTAACAAATCACCCCATCTGGAAAGGGTTGCTGCAGTGAACTCCAGTGGTCCTAACATGTGCTGATGACAGGTGTGCCTTCATTTTGAGAAAATCACTCAATGTTTTTTTCACCTGTGTTGTCATTTCCTAGAAAATGATAAGGGGTGTGTGTGTGTGTGTGTGTGTGTGTGTGTGTACACCAGCAGCACTGACATTACTTGGCAGCTAGTAAGAATGTAAAATACCAGGCCTCCTGCATACCTACTAAATAAGAATTTCCATTTTCTTAAGGTTGGCAGACGAGCCATATACACAGACATATTTGAAAACCGCTGCACTATATAATTCTATGTTCTTTATTGGCCCAATGTCTTTACCTACTTCAATTGAGATCAGTGACTACTATCAATGGCAGTGTAAAATGGTCCTTGTCATAAATTTCCCTTTTGTCTTTCAAATAACAAAGTAGGTAGTAGGCTTAAGTACCTAGGATATCAATATTTTGGTAGAGTTTTGAAAATCTGCAAAATTACAAAAAAATCTGCAAAATCCTGATATTAAAAAAGAAAGGCACTATTTTGAGAAACAAATTTAGTTGTCTAATATACCAATTTATAATAAATTTATATAATTTGTAATAAGAATTTTAACAATTTTTTCTTTTTTTTTTTTTTAAAGATTTCATTTATTTATTTGACAGAGAGAATGCACAAGCAGGGGGAGCAGCAATGGGAGAGAGAGAAGCAGACTCCCTGCTGAGCAGGGAGACCGACATAGGGTTTGATTCCAGGACCCCAGGATAACTACCTCAGCCAAAGACAGATGCTTAACCGACTGAGCCACCCAGGCGCCCCAATTTTTTCTCCATCTTAAGGACAGATTTTTTTGAGGAAATAGATTTAAAAGAATGGATATTTTGGTGCAGATTCTGAACATGTATAAACTTTTTTCTATTTACATAGTAATAAAGAAAATTTTTTGAAAAACACAAATAGCTTAAAAAATCAGAAAATAATCTGATCTCTAACCTAGTCCATTTATTTTGTCTCAAATACTTTGTAAAGGGACAAGTTCTTTCCTTCCACTCAGTTGTCATTACTCTCAATTTTATTGCCTCTATTTTTTTTAAAGATTTTATTTATTTATTTGATAGAAAGACAGCGAGAGAGGGAACATGAGCAGGGGGAGGGGCGGAGGGAGAGAGAGAGAGAGAGAAGCAAGATCCCTACTGAACAGGGAACCTGATGTGGGGTTGGATCCCAGGACCCTGGGATCATGACATGAGCCGAAGGCAGACGCTTAACGACTGAGCCACCCAGGCGCCCTCTATTTAGTTCTGAAAGACATTATATTCATGAAAATAAGCATGGAAGAATATCTGAAAATAGCTTTTTAAAGATATATGCAGTATTCTAATTATGCAATTAAAATAGTTAATTTGCAATTCCTATCAAAATACAAACAACATTTTTCACAGAACTAGAATAATCCTAAAAATTGTATGGAATCCCAAAGACCCTAAATAGCCAAGGCAATCTTGAAAAAGAATAACAAAGCTGGAGGTATCACAATCCCAGAGTTCAAGTGTTATTACAAAGCTCTGGTAATCAAAACAGTACTGGCACAAAAATAAACACATAGATCAATAGAATAGTGAGTCTGGAAATAAACCAGCAAATATATGGTCAATTAATCTCCAACAATGGAGGCAAGAATATGAATTGTGGAAAAGACAGTCTCTTCCACAAACATACTGGGAAAACTGGAGAGCTACAGGCAAAAGAATGAAACTGGACCATTTTCTTATACCATTCACAAAAAATAAACTCAAAATGAGTTAAAAACCTAAATGTGAGAACTGAAAGCATGAAAATCCTAAATGAAATAATAGGCAGTATTTTTCTTTGACGGTGGCTGTAGAAACAGTCTAGATGTCTCCTAAAGCAAGAGAAATGAGCAAAATTAAACGATTGGAATGACACCAAACCAAATGGTTTTTGTATAACCAATGAAATCATCAACAAAACAAAAAAGCAACCTGTTGAATGGGAGAAGATATCTGCAAATGATATATCCAATGAAGGGTTAACATCTAAAATATATAAAGAATTTACTTCACTCAATACCCAAAAACCAAATAATGGAATTGAAAAATGGCCAAAGAAGACACAGACGGGCAACAGACACATGAAAAGATGCTCAAAATCTCTTGTCCTCAGGAAAATGCAAATTAAAACCACAATGAGATATCACCTCACACCTGTTAGAATGGCTTGTATCAAACAGACAAGTATTGGTGAGGATAGAGATAAAAAGTAACCCTCATGCCCTACTGGTGGGAATATAACTAGGTTATATTCCACAGTGGAAAACAGCATGGAGATTCCTCAAAAAATTAAAAATAGATTTACCATATGATCCAGTAATTCCACTACTGGGTATTTGTTCAAGAAAACAAAAACACTAATTTGAAAAGATACATGCACTTCTATGTGCATTAAACCGTTGCTCACAATAGCCAAGATATGGAAACAACACAAGTGTCCGTCCACAGATGAATGGATAAAGAAGTTGTGGGGCGTGTGTGTGTGTGTGTGTGTGTGTGTGTGTGAATATGAATAATTAAATGAACCATTACTCATCCATGAAAAAGAATGAGATCTTGCCATTTGCAACAACATGGATGGACCGAGAGGGTATCATGCTAAGTGAAGTAAGTTAAATGAAGATAAGTAACATATGATTTCATTCATATGTGCAATTTAAGAAACAAATGAACAAAGAAAAAAAAAGAGGCAAACAATAATGAAATATTCTTAAATACAGAGAACTAGTGGATGCCAGAGTTGAGATTGGTGGAGGAATGAGTGAAATAGGTGAAGGGGATTAAAAGTACACTTATCTTGGTGAGTACTGAGTAGTGTAAAGAATTGTTGAATCCTATTGTACATCTGAAACTAATATAACACTGAATGTTATAAATAAATAGATATAAATATATTATATATGTATATAGACATATATATAATAACTTTCAGTTTGGAATTCCTTTCCAATTCTCTTCCATGTGTTAGTCACACAGCAGGTATCTCTCTCGCTGATATTCAGTTATTTATCTTATATAGGAAATAGGTCAGAAAACACCATGGATTTTTCCCTTTTTGCCAGCCAGCACTTTCAAACTACTCATTTGGGGATCCATGACCAAAAATATAGTGGAGATTATCAACACTAAGTATTGTTCCTAAGGCATATATTACGTCCTACAAAAGTTAATAGTACCACAGTGATGAGAAATATTATCTCAACTATAACTGGGAAACCAGCATTGCAGATTTGCCTGGAAGAAAAAAAAAAAATATATATATATATATATATAAAAATGTTGGCAGTAGTTTTGGCCATACCAAAAACTTTGTTCTCAGATTTCCCAGACTCCAAAACATTTCCCAAGTTAGAATGTAAGCAAATGGAAAATGGCATGTAATCAAAATTGCAAAAGGAAAGAACCAGGATATGAGAGATTCTGTGAAGCCTCTTTGCAATCCTTTGGACACACAATTTTTACCTCCGTACTTATCTGAAATCAGTTCATATAGAAATCATTCAAGCCATTAAAATATAAAAAAATATATTTAGCGTGGCAAAAGTCACTTTCATAAATTATTTCCTTACTTTTCCTTATAATTTTATCATTTATGTATACAAACCTAAAACTATAAATTTTGATTGTTTGTACATTTTACATGTAAGGGATTATATTGGGTTGGGGTCTCTCAAAATAGAATGTGTCACATCTTGCTGAACTGATTACAGAACAGCCTTATTTGGGCTCCCTTCAATAGATGCTGATGTGGGATTTCACTGATATAAAGGACCAGGGAGAATGCTTAAGAAAACACATACTGTCTCAAGTATCTAGTGAGGTCTTTTTAAATGATGGGGTCTGAAGACACAACATTTTTTTTTCTGATTACCAAAAGGATTAACATTGTGATCTGCCCACACAGTCCCAATAAACTTTAGTTAATGAACAACCTCCTGAATTTTGTAAGGTATTTTCAGCTATCTCTGCTGAGGGAGGTGAAGTAGTTTAGTCAGGGTGTTTGATATGGACTTTTCTGCCTTTCCAAGCAATAAGGCACCATTTATTTAGTGAAACCTTAGAACGTCTGAGGATAGAGGTGCTTACCCTAAATCCTGACCTAGGTACTGGAGCCAACTGGCAGGGGCTTAAATATGCTTGGGAGAGTGCTGCAAATATATACTGGAGGCCCTGCCTTATAAATGTAAATTAATCATAGTCTTTAGTTGCCAGTAGGTTAAAAAGGAAGGAGTTGGGAATGTCCAAGAGGGCATATCAAGTGTCATCAATGCGTGCAATGTATTCAATTATAGCAGTAATACGTCAAAAAACAGGGACTAAAGGACCAAAATTGAAATTCGTTGCTGATAATCCCCCATAAACCTCTACCTCAATCTGGCTTTTTACCAGTGATATAGGGCTCTTATATTGAGATACCATGCTATTTTACTATATCTGTAAAATTTAAGTTCTAACTCAAATCTGTGATTTTCCTTTCTCCCTCCTGGGATTCTATCCTGTTTTTGTTGGACTGCCTGAGGTTTAGGTGGGAGATAAATTGTGAAGCTATTTGTGTGTCCCATTAGCACTTTCATGCATGAGTTCTTCCTGATCAAAAGAATCCTATCATTTAATACTTTAAGAGAGAAGGCAAGAAAAGTATCAGTACCACTACACACTCAGCAGAAGCGGTTAAAACTATAAATTGAGTTGTCCTGAAGGGTATCACCCACAAGGTCATGCTAGCTACCATTGCCACTTCATCAGTTAATCTGGGCTTCCCTTTCCTCAAGACTGAACAGATTGGTGATTTGGACACCTGCATCTAACAGATTCATAAAAACTTGAGTCCCTTCCCTTTCTGAAGTTCCCCAGCTTACTCAGATGGGTGAGTTCATATCACTTTGGTCGCCCTTGCAGACAGAGAAATCTCAGCACCACCTTTCTTCATGCATTCATGCTTGCTCCCTTTCGCTATATTCTTAAAGCAGTTAAGTTCATTACGAAGGAGGACATAAGAGAGAAGACCGATTCCTTTCCCTTAAACAAGATGCATTGACTTCTGGTTTCAAATATTATGGCAACTCCTTGTAGCTCAACTAAATGAGCTTATAGTATTTTTGTCTATCCAGAGCTTTATATCATGTGGCATGGCTGTAATTACTAACACCATTTATTTGGCTTTGGGAATTCCTTTACTAAGAAGCCGTAGCCACATGCTTTCAGACTGGAGCTTGGAATTTGTTCCATTTGGCTGACTTCTGCTTGACTCACAGAATGGCAACCATTTTTCAGGAGTCTTTTTAATATGGGGCATCTGCTGCTCCATTCTCAAGACTGTATCTCTTAAGTTTTTATCCACTTTCAACACAAGGGGCAATAGAATTTGTTTAGATTTCTTTGCACTTCTTTCATGCTCTCCAGTGGGTTTCCTTTATTAGCACTGTAAACCCAACCCAGAGTAATAAGAGATGAAATTCTAGTCAATCCTTCTTCCGCCTTTTCCTGTGTGAGTTTATCTATCTCAAGGAAACTCCATCAGCGGGTGAAAGCTCCCTTACTCCAACTAGGATGAGAATTTGCATTGCCACCTCCAAATTGATCTAAGGTTGGAATGATGAATTCAATCATAAGACAACACACTTGTTGCCACTGTTCCTTAACAAGGATTATATGTTCCAGAAGGAAACACTATTTCTATCTTTCAAGGCTGTATACAAACCTTCCTTTTTTCCTAGGATACACTGGGTCTTTCAAAGCTGTTTGCTATATAAATATCCTTGAAAAACTAGGGCAGAAAATAGCCAGTGCTTTTCCTCACAAAATACTTAGAAAGGCAAGAGATCCATGGAGAATGGTCTTCTACCAATATATTCTTTCTATTTGTTTTGGTTTTGTTTTGGTTTTGGTTTCACATTTCTTGAGAGATATTTGTTAAAATCCCTCATTCTATTATTGGGCATTTGCATAGTTTATTATTTAGTTCCGACAATTTATGATGGCCCTACCTGAGTCATGCAAGTACAGTTTTTAACTTGGATAAATCAGTCTTTCTCATACCGTGCTACTGTATTATAACCACCTTCATCCGGAGAAGAAAAAAAAAAAAAGGAGAAAGAATGAAATTTGAAAAGATTATACTATTGTAGAGTATGCTTCTGTGGGTATTATGCTATATATATCCTCTGTCATTTAAATCACAGAATGATCAATATGCCAACTAATATTTCCTCCAACTTAGAGAGGAACAGCCTGACATTCAGAAAGAGAAAGTAATATACATATGCAATCCTGCAGCACCATTTGATTTTTAATTTGGGCCCGTTAATCTCCAACTTTTCTTTGTAATTACATGACTTCAGGCAGAAATGCTTTATTTGCTATTCACTGATAATCTTGCTTTGAATGCTTATTTTTCTTTTTGTGAATATCAAAATTTCTTTAAGGCAGATTTCTACCACAGCAGTAAGCTGTTATAATCTTCTTATAGCCAGTTTTGGAGTTAAAAGTTTTGTCATCCTAGTATAAGATCTTCTTAGAAAAATTACTAAACTCAGCCTGTTTCCTCAGATATAATCTGAGAATATACCCTACTTCCCAAGAGTTTTGTAAATATTAATGAAGCAATATATAAATGACATAAAATAGTTCAAGGTGTAGCACACCTTCAGTCGAGCAGCTTGCTATCACTTACAGATCTCTGTACCGAAAATAGGAAGGAAGGAAGGAAGGAAGGAAGGAAGGAAGGAAGGAAAGAAAGAAAGAAAGAAAGAAAGAAAGAAAGAAAGAAAGAAAGAAAAGTGAGGGAGGGAGGGAAGGGAAGGGAGAAAAGGAGAAAAAGAAAGAAAAGAAGGAAGGAAGGAAGGAAGGAAGGAAGGAAGGAAGGAAGGAAGGAAGGAAGGAAGGAAGGAAGGAAGGAAGGAAGGAAGGAAGGAAGGAAGGAAGGAAGGAAGGAAGGAAGGAAGGAAGGAAGGAAAGAAAGAAAGAAAGAAAGAAAGAAAGAAAGAAAAAAGAGTAAAAGAAAGAAAGAATAGATTCCAATATCTACATTTTAAAAGTACCATCCACAGGGAACTTTATTATCCAGACCACCAAGTTAACTTCAAGGATTTATCTGAGGCTGATAATATGTGTTAAAACTGGTGTGATATTTATATACTAGAATTTCTAACAAGCCAGTGTAGATCACATTAAGTATACTGGCAGAAAAATATTTTGCCTTTCCATGATGGAGAGATGTGTGTGTGTGTGGAGGACAAGTGGCACCCTGAAATACGTACTATGCAAACATTACATGTATATAAAAGCCTAATGCACCCTCTCCAAATCATGATATTCATTGTTTTAAATAAGAATTTGTACTTTTTGGGGCGCCTGAGTGGCTCAGTCAGTTAATTATCTGCCTTCTGCTCAGGTCATGATCCCAGGGTCCTGGGATCTAGGCCCACATTGGGCCCCCTTCTCAGCAGGAAGCCTGCTTCTCTCTCTTTGTACTTTTTAAAATATTCTCCATTTATTTAAAAAATTGCTAAACATACTTCCTCCATCCCAGGGCCTAGTACATAGAGAAATAGCAAAATCAATTAATGTTGTCTTTCTTTATTTGTAATGTGTATTTTAACTGCCAGATTGTAAAAATGCAATAAAATGTTTCCTGCCAGGTGATTTTTATAAGTGCTTCCATTCTTTTCAATTGCTTTTGCAGGCATGCCAGTAACAATGTGTTTTAAAGTTGGCATAGCATACAGAAATGAAGAGCAAGACTCTTCTAGGCAAGATATTTGTCAGCACTTGATTCTAAACAGATTATCATTCATAAAGGGTTCATCTGCTATAATATCTGAAATATTCCATGTAAGTGTCAGTTAAGTACATTTGTTTCTAAAATCTCGCCAGTGTAATAGTAAACATTATACTTTTGGACCATATTAAGTAAATGTTTCTGCCAAGTAATTTCAATCAACTGTAACTTTTTGGAGTTTTTCCCCCAGTGCCAGTTGAAACTGTGTAAGCTCCGCCATCTCCATTAAATTCTCATATCCATTAGGACATGAGATTGAGATGCAAGCCAAGCATTTTTGTCATCATAATTCTCATTGGCATGGCACTTTTTTTATATTTAGAACACACGGAAAATCTCAAAAGTTTTTACATTATAACGTAGTGTTTTAATAATTTTAATAATCAATCACCTAGTCCTTGAAATGACAGAGAAGTTAAGTACCAATGAGAATTTTGAAATAAGAACAAAACAAAAATAAAAGGTGGTTATAATGGATCTTTGCTTCGCTCAGAAAAATGAGCTATACTGAGTACCTGTTCTAGAAATAATATGAAAGAAAAACAAAAATTTATAGGTTGAAATTAATCCCCAGAAGCATTTTCAGTAATTTTTTTCATATAATTTCCTTCTACATATATTCTGAGAAATAATGAAGGCATCTAATCCATTATGCTTTTGATGTAATTTTAATTTTTAATTTCTTTTTTGATTATTTATTTAGAATTTTAAAAATGCCCCAACGGACTACACATGTTAAGGCATATGAATATCGGGATTTTTATTCTGAGTGTCAAAGTATTCTAATTAGATACGAAGTAATCAACACAAGATTTGCTAAACAGGTTAAGAAAGTATAGTTCTTATGTAATATGGAATATAAAAGCATTTCATTTACTCTAACCAACTGGAGAATCTCAAAGGTGAAACATTTGTAGATTATGAAGTATTTATACGAAGTGGATAATTTTCTTCATTTTGTATATGACGTGTGGTATGCTATACAGGCTCATTGATTCTTACCGATTATTGATGGATATAATAACCACGAAAATTCAAAATTAAGGCAATTCAGTACAGCTAATTTATAACTATATAAAATAAATTATATGAAATTGGATTTAGGTGATTTGTAGCTGATGGCCCCTGAGAAGCAACACTCATAATCACTTCTTACAGTATAAGAATTGTTTTAGAAGATGATTAACATGCCTGGTCAGAAAATATTTTTAATGTTTATAGAATTGTGATCTTGGGAGAAATATTTGGAACTTCTTGACATTATGATGGTTTACTGAAAATGCCTTAAATAGGCTAGGTAATATAATGTAGCAATACATACCTTCTGTAATCTGGGTCTGCTACGGTGTATGATATCTAATCATAGGATATGGAGTCCAAATAGGGTCCTGTATGAGTGTGCGTGTGCACGTGCGTGCGTGCGTGCGCGTGCGTGCATGCGTATGTGTGTGTTCCAGATGGCAACAGGAAAGCGTAAAGTGCGAATCAAAGTTAAACCTGATTCCTCCTACAACATGTGATCCTTTGGGGTTTACTATCAGTCACTGCCCACCTGAGGTCTTGACAGTCGCCATGACCCATCACAAGCGAACTTTGTAATTTATAAAATGTCAGCGCAAGGAATAAATTACTATCAATAGGAATCAGGCCAGAAAATGGAGAGGAAAACTAGTTGTATGCGCTCATAGACCGGAATTTTCTTCTGCGGTAGGCAGGACGGTAATGAGTCATCCAAGTAAACAACAGATAGAGTTTAGCTGGCTTATTTTTAAGCTTTTTCGTACACAGGTCATTCTCTAAATTTAAGGGTGACTATTTTGAAGCAATCTGGAACAGCAGCTGGGGAGGCCCCCACCTTAATTTGTGTACTTGTTCTGAGTAATTTTTTTTAACTGTAATTTGATTAGCCCTGTACATTCCAGGCCTTTTCAAGTTCCTTTTTTTTTTTTTTTTTTCATTTTTGGGGGATAAAAGTAATCTCTTTCAAAATATGCCAGGTCCTGAATTTATGGACATTTCTTATTGCCTTTCATTAAAAAAAAAAAGTACTGAGGAATAATAGACATATAAATTATATTAGTTTCAGGTGTATAATCTACTGATTCAATATTTGTATATATTGCAAAATGATCACAGTAAAAGTCTAGTTAATATCCATCACCATTTGAGGTTGGTTACAATTTTTTTTTCTTATAATGAGAACCTGCAATATTTACTCTTAGCAACTTTCACATATACAATACAGTATTAACTATAGTCACCCTGATATCCATTACATCCCCATTATTTACTTAGTTTACAATTGGAAGCTGGTATCTTTTGATCCAACATAACATAACATAACATAACATAACATAACATAACATAACATAACATACCTTTTTTTTTTTTTAAGATCTTATTTTATTTATATGACAGAGAGAGAGACAGCCAGCGAGAGAGGGAACCCAAGCAGGGGGAGTGGGAGAGGAAGAAGCAGGCTCATAGCGGAGGAGCCTGATGTGGGGCTCGATCCCATAACGCTGGGATCATGCCCTGAGCCGAAGGCAGACGCTTAACCGCTGTGCCACCCAGGCGCCCCCATACCTTTTTAAATCTAGATCTGCAATAATAGGATATAGCATGAAAATAAGCTTTTGAATATGAGTTTATATGAAAATTCTGGAGGACAATGAATATTACCTTCTATTTAAAATGATTCACATTCTTATATATGGTCAATCAAACTGTTTTCTATTTCTATTTCTGTATATTTGTACTCCTCAAAGTCACGTTGAGATCCTAAACCCCAAAGGCACTACCATTGGTATGTGGAGTCTTTGGGAAGGGCTTAAGTTATGAGGGTGAGATCTCGAATATTTGAGATAGTGACTTATAAAAGAGATTCCACTAAGCTCCTTAGCCCCCTCCACCATGTGAGCGTACAGTGAGAGGGTCTTCACCCATCATGGTAGCACCCTGATCTTGGACTTTGGACTCCAGAACAGTGAGCCATAAATTTCTGCTGTTCATAAGCTACCGAATTTGGGGTATTTTGTTTTATCAGCCCAAATAGACTAAGACACTGAGGAAGATCAGTCAGAAATATCTTACTTGGTCCTCTACTCACAAAATATTCCATACCAAGCATTATTATATATCTCATGAGGTAAGCAGAATTATTATCATATTAAGAATGAGGGAAATAAACGGTGGGGAGATGTAAAGAATTATTAACTAATAACCAAAGATTGACTACTAAGGGGTAAAGGGTAATTCAAAAGAATATGGGGATGGCAGTTATAGAAGGAAGCCACAACCTCTAGGGCTAAGGCAAAGCATCTAAGGCAGGAAGAAATTTGGAAGAGCTTCCTCAGCTCCTACTAAGTCTGAGATGCAAACCTTAGTAGAGAGGGTATTGGCGAGGCCCACTGGACAGTAGAGAACTTCACTGAGTTCTGACTGCTGGAACTCACTACCTGCTGGGGTGCTGATGAAGTTCACAGGAATTGCCCAAATACTCTGAGAAGATGCCCTTGGGGTCGCTGGTGGAATTTGCTGGGAAGCTGCTTGTGGGAATGACACTGTCACTGGGAAGGTACTTGTGGGGGTGCTCTGAAACTCCCCAAGGAGGACTGAGGACCTTTGCAGGTTGCATAGGGCACTAGCCACTGTGTGCCATAGTAAGAAGCGAAAATTCCGGAGACACACCTTTGCCCTTCCATGTACCTCTAGCACCTTCTACTGACAAATCCTAATACTGCACCATTTGGCAAAAAGAACAGAATAAGACAAAGGAGGCTGGATTTGCAGCTGAGAGGCAATACATTGATAACTGTTACACCCTCGTATTTGTGATTTCTCCTGAATGTTAGCAATATTGGAAGCCTCTTGAGGGCAAGGGCATTGTCAAACTTTTTGCCCCACCCCTCATGGTATATATAGACAAAAAAAAAGAAAAAAAGAAAAGTGAAAAGAAAAGAACATAAAAAGAAAAGAATGAGGGAAATAATGTTTGGAGATGATATGTTACATATCCAAATCTTTTAGCCTCTTCAGTATGTTATTTCGACAGAGGACTGTAGTCTAGTACTTCCTCTCTTAAAGAAGCTAAATGTTAAATGAGGGATGTTACTAAAAATCAGGATATTGTGAATAGTTTAATTTCACTCAATTCTTTGAACCATAAACATTAAATAATTCCTTCCTTCCTCCCTTCTTCCTTCCTTCCCTCCCTCCCTCCCTTCTTTCTACCCATGTCTCCTCTCTCCCTCCTTCTCTCTCCCTTTCTTTCTTGTCACCTCTATGCCTTTTCAAGTTATGCCCCACCCCCACTCTCCCACCTGACTCAAGGGCTCCCTTAATGATATCTCAGTAGAAATCTTAACACTTTCAGTCGGTTTGGGTTGTTAACTTCTCTTGTGGCTTTAGAAATTTCAGGTTATTTAATATAAAGCCTAGGATTCATATTCAATTCAAAGCTCTTCTCTCACTACTGTAGGCCAGATGTGTGTCTGCAGTGGTCTGACAGAAAGAGGAGGGGTTAGGGGCACCTGACAGTCCTTCACACTCACCTCTCCTGCCCACCTATTTATTTCCTTGGTGAAAAGACTAAGAAAAGCGGGGAAGTTTAAATAAAAGATACACTTTGTATGAGTATTTATTTGAGTGTGTATCAATTGATCACCATCTTTTTTGTTAGTTAGAAAAGGAATCATACAAAAATAAAAGAGATTAAGTTGCTGTCCATTCCACTCATACTGGTCATCATAAGTTATTGTCTTTAGGATTACCGTGGATAAGTACAGGGCATGGCAGGCCTTGTTGATTCAAGTTCAAAAATATGCCTCAAACATCAGCACATCAGAGGACACTTAGAAGAGTCAACTTACTCAATTCAACATCTACAAAGGAGGCCTAGTGGCACATTCCTAATACGCCTAAAACTCTTAATCACACCCTAGCAGTCCCAGCAAATGTGTAATTGCCAAGTGGGTGTGGAATCTGACCTCCCCAACTCTAACACTGGAGGTTAGGGGTGTGTTCTTATAGGCAAGGGTAACGTCCATTGTCTGCACTCCTTGGGAAATGTACATTTAGGATTTCCCTTTCCTAATCTTGTTGGCCATAGCACCTTCTCTTCAACCCATCTATTGCTTACACTGATCCTGCATCAATTCAAAATCATGTGTAAGTCACTGAGGCCAATGGCCAAGCAGTTATCTTACTCGGGAAGTAGATAATCATGCCTCTTTTCAGATACCCACAGATAATACAAGCAAATTCTACAATGACTACTACATGCCATGGTGGTAATGAGAACCAGCCAGTATCCTTTCCTTGAGGGTAACTCCTTTTCATGATACGTCCTCCCTCAAAAGACCATCTATACTCCTGTATCTCAACTCCAGTTCTCCCAAATAGGGGAAGGCAAGTGAGAGAGGATTGCAAGGACAGTTTTCTTTTTTTTTTTTTTTAAAGATTTTATTTATTTATTCGACAGAGATAGAGACAGCCAGTGAGAGAGGGAACACAAGCAGGGGGAGTGGGAGAGGAAGAAGCAGGCTCATAGCAGAGGAGCCTGATGTGGGGCTCGATCCTGTAACACTGGGATCACGCCCTGAGCCGAAGGCAGACGCTTTAACCGCTGTGCCACCCAGGCGCCCCTCAAGGACAGTTTTCTTAAAACCGTGCCTTTCATTAGGCTCTGGTCTCATGGCTTGCTGTTCTCTGAACTCAGAATGTAGTTCTCTGAACTCAAATGACTGTTTGTTTTTCTCAGTTGTGGGCTACACTAGTCAACTCTGTGAAAACTAGTCAATTTCTCTGACTTGGCAATTCGATCTAGCCTGATCCAAAATGTAATGCATTCTGTCATTAGAATTCTAAGGGATTGTAAAGATCAACACTGCATCTGCTTCATGAGTCAGAACTAGACTGGGAGGGAGAAGGGCACGAGAAAAAAAAAAAAAACATAAGATACATCGCACTTGCTCTTACTTTTACACACACTTTGAATTTCACTGAGTGATAATCTCTTGCCAAATTTTAAACTTTGCTTTATGTTTTCTACAGGGCAATCTTTCTTATGAAGAATTAAATTATTTGGGGGAAAAGCTGGGAAGGAATTTTCAGAGCTTTCTCAAGATTTCGTGTTTAAAGAGTCACTGTAATGCTTGTAAAAAGAGATTCAAGAACGCTATTCAAAGGAATCTGATACAGTGAGACTAGGTAGAGAATAAGGTAAAACAGGAATCCACTTTTAAAAATCAGCTTAAATACTTCTAATGAAGATTAACAGACTACAACTTAAGCAAAAGGGGTTTGGTGTGTTTCTAAATAAATTTTAGCATATTTTATGGAACACTGAAACTTTCAGTCTCAGTACGTTTAATGATCTCTCCAGAACTATATTCATAAAATTCTGAAGTTTTTCTTATATGAACCAGAGCATTGTAGAAAAACAATTTAAAAGTGTTAAAGAGAGAAACATTACAAACTTTTCTATAAGAGTATAAGTCCATGTAAATAAAAATGCCAATTAAAAAATGTTGCTTTCCCTAAAATTGCTAACAAACCACAGCACTAAAAATACTGTATTTTGATAAATAGAAATAATAAATTTCAGGACATGAAGAATGTTATTTAATACAAGTCAATTACTCGATGAAATGAAATCTGAAAATTTTACAAAGTTGAGGAGAATTTCTCAGCATAAATAACATCTATTATATTTTAAACAAAGGCTGGCAACTTTCACGCACATTGTACCCATTAGGAAACCCTGCAGTAGAGAGCATTCCTGGCCACCCCTGCCCCACCCTAGGCATAGTTCTCTACACAAGGGTTTTGACAAATGTATAGGTATGATGGGTTAAGGATCTGTGAAATACTTTTTCAACAATTCGAAACATTTTTCTTTTTAACTTTCTGACTATTAACAACTTTATCTTCTCTATTTCCTTATTACTCACTTGCTCTGTGTTTCTGCAGAACCAGCTCTAGCTTCGCTTTTTTGTTTCCGTGTGTGGGAGTACATTGAGATACTCTGATAGCTATAAGAAAGAGAATTAGGAAACACAAGAGCTACTTTCTAGACCTGCTTGTTCAACTTTATACTATGTAATGCTATGGAACAAATTTTTAAAAAATACCATCAACCTACTTTATACACATTGTCTAATTTTATCCTCATAGCGTCTGAGGAGATATGAGGCAGATATAAATGGCCTCATTTTGCTTAAAAGAAAGAAGAAGCTAGAGAGATAAATTGATTTCTGTTTTCTAATTCATACTATGAATGCGTTGTTATATCAATATTAACTCTAATGTCTCCATCACTATGATTCCGTATGTTTATATTGTTTATAGATAAGGAACGTTTTCCTTCTTTCAAAGTATATTACTATGCACAACAGAGCATTTAAATGCTTAACAGCTTCAATTAGGAAACAATCAATATATTTCTTATGATAGTCTTTAATGGGAAGCAAGCTGGAAACCACTGGCACAGTGCAAAAATCATAATAATTCTGACTAGAGTTTTTAGAATGGACAAAAATGTGCAGAACTCTAGTTGAAATACAATGGCAGGGCGCCTGGGGGGCTCAGTAGGTTAAGCGTCTGCCTTCGGCTCAGGTCATGATCCCAGGGTCCTGGGATCGAGTCCCACATTAAGCTCCTTGCTCAGCAGGGAGCCTGCTTCTCCCTCTGCCTGCTGCTCCCCCGGCTTGTGCGAACTCTCTCTTTCTCTCTCTCTCTCTCTCATTCTCTCTGTGACAAATTAATTAATTAAAAAAAAAGAAATATAATGGCAGCTACTTTTTAATTTTAAAGTTGTGGAGACAAGCTCCGGGTTCTAGGAATCCACAAAAGTAGGATGGAGACTTTAGTGTCATATTCTTCTCCTTGAAGGTGGATATCAATTTTGTTTCTCTTCTCTGAGATATTTCACATGCGGATGGAAAATAACTGAACAGAAAGTAAGCCTCACTTTGCTCTTTCGGTCACAGGAAATATAGCAAGAAGCAGAAAAAGCAAGCAGGAGGCAGGATGTTAAATTAGAAAAATGGAATATTAAATTAGGAAATGGCATAATATTCTGACTTCAGCACAGGGGTGGTACCTATGTATTTCCCAAGACCTAATCTGTATGAAGACTTTCTTAAAGATTGAATGGTCTATAATAGCTATTTCAAGACTTCCTGAAAGGATAATTCTCTACAGTGTTTTCTTTTGCCCTTTCAAATGGGTAAATCAAAATATCTTTCTGAACATGTTTCAACTATTTTACTACAGTATACAAAATGTGAAACCTCTGTTTTTGACCTTTCAACCAAAAGATTCTGGTAGTATGAATATTGTTATTTCTTCACTGATGAGGCATTTAGTTTGACAGAAAGATGTTGATCTTGCCTTATTTCTCACCAAGGATTTACTAGGTTAAGATAGCAAAGCCTGGCAAATCCACTTTTGCCCGGTGCAAGCTCAATTGTTGAGTGATTCTTATTTTAGATCAATTAGCTTGCAGAAAACACAAATGGACAGGGCATTTGATGTATGAATACAGAAAAAAAAATTACCTAAGACAGTGAAAAAAAATTTTTTTTATTTTTTATTTTTTTTTACTTTGCAGCAACAAAAGAAATCTCCAACATACACCTTCAATGAACTCCCATAGATAGATTGAACAAAACCCGACTAGAACACTACTGTCAGAATACCATGATAAATAAATTCACAATACAGGGTTGTCACATCTTGGTGAAAGAAATATCCTCCAAAGCACTGCTTTTCAGAATGTGATATGACTTGGGAGCATAGTGGAAATGCAGATTCTTATGCCCTGTTCCATACCTACAGAATCAGAATTTTATTAACGCAGATTTGCAGGAGATTCTTATGTTAAATCTCCTAGAGAGAGACACTGCTCTGAAAAAAAATTGCATTTAGGATACATAATTTGATGTACAGTTTAACTAAACCTCTAACATAGCACAATTAATTAGCAAGGTATTTTTGGAGTCATTTTGGAATGAATATCTGTTTTTGAATCTCTGACTGAAAGCCACATCTGCATAACATCAATTTATTTAGCTGATGTCCTAATAATCAAAATTCTTTTATAGGGACTTCACTGAGTACATATGTATACGTGATTATATTCAGTTTATGATGCATATTTCAAGGATAATAATAAATATGGCCATTTTAAGTATATATGCATTTATATCACAATGTATTTTGACTGATAGAAAAATGAATAAAATAAACTGATCATTGTCAGACTCGGTATATATACCATGTGCAACTATAGTGAAGTTTCTCAAAGGCAAGCACACATAATTAACAACAGTCAAGAACAAAGGGAAGAAAATGTTCCTAAAGGTGTTTAGACGCCTTGAAACAATTTTTCTCAAAAGGTAAGACCAATACATTGCCATCACCTCAGTAACCTGTTTGCAATGCAAACACTGAGGTTCCCCAACAAGCCTACTGAAGCAGTCTTTGTGTATGGGATCCCTGAAGTCTGGTTTTGTTTGTTTGTTTGTTTGTTTGTTTTTTGTTGTTGTTTTTTTACCTTCCNNGATTCCTAAGCATATTAAATTTGACAAACGTTGACTAAAAAAACAAAACAAAACATATTCTATTGTTATGTCATACAAAACAAACCTAGTTCCTGTTGGTTGGAAAAAGAATTAATTTTCTCAGCCAAAAAAATGATCCAAATAGGTATTTAAAATATCGCAGAATACCACTTCCAGAGACAAGCCATGATCTCTGCCCTCTCGGAATTCTGTTCTTTCTAGTATTTTCACTTTATGAACCTTATGGGAATATAGGAATATACTGCTCCACGAATTCCTACTGGGACAGAGTATACTGCCTGACTTCTTCCCTTTTTCTGGCAGCCACTCCTTCACAACCCTGCTTTCATTTGACTGAACACTACAGGAAATTCTTCAGAGGGACAATATCCTCTTAGACCAAGTGGTTTTTAGAATTGGCCCTTAAAAGGAGAGAGAATAAACCTATGGAAAACTATGTAAACTTGGTTTCAGTTCCAACTTTTCGGCCAATTAATGTAAACTTTGGGAAGATCACTTAACCCTTCGCATCCCAAATTTGCAACATGAAGGGTAGACTAGAATAACCCAAATGTTCCCTCCACTTCTAGCAGTCTATGATTCTAAATAAAATGTATTGAAATCTTGATCCTAAGAAATCATGTTTTAAATAAAGAAATTATGTTACACATATAGGGGTTGTTTTCTCTATATTCTTAAAACAACTCACAAAAGAAAATTCTCTTAGGATGATTTATTTTAGAAACTTTCGGTACAGACTTTTTCAAGTGTCTTTTTTTTTTTAAAGATTTTATTTATTTATTTATTTGACAGAGAGAGAGAGAGAGACAGCCAGCAAGTGGGGGAACACAAGCAGGGGGAGTGGGAGAGGAAGAAGCAGGCTCCCAGCGGAGAAGCCCGATATGGGGCTTGATCCCAGGACTCTGGGATCATGCCCTGAGCCAAAGGCAGACGCTTAACGACTGAGCCACCCAGGCGCCCCTCAAGTGTCTCCTCTTTAAGCAACATATTTATATCCAGTTACTGCTTGGGCTAGGTAACTAGTGGAACTTTCCCTGGAGCTGCAGGTGCTGAATTTCTCCAGTAACCACATTCCTGTTCACATGAAGTTCAAGGTTGCACCTCTCGGCTATACACCACAATATAAGGTTTATGGTGGATTGAGTTCCTTTTTTTTTTTTTTTTTTTTAATCATTATGTATGTCTTCAGATTAAAAATCCCTCCAATAATCCAGGCACGGAGACCTTCAAAGGACAAAATTTTAGCCAACTGTCCCACACATGAGGGAAACTGGGTTATAATTTTCTTGTTTTATAAATACGTTACCATCTTTACTACCACTGCAATTTTGATCTCATAATGCAGTTTGGGAAATAGTTACTTGTTTCTCAGTTCCCTAAAAGTTAATTGCAAGATTATTCTAAATCCTTTGTTTAAAAGTTGCCTATAGAACTCCTTACACCACTGTGTGTCCGCAGATGCCAAGACCTGGACTGCATGCCAGCAACTCCCCCCCTCAACCCCCATAACAACTCTGACACCATGGAGGACATGAACGAATACAGCAACACAGAAAGAGAGGAATTTGCAGAGGAATCCAAGATCAACGTGAGCAAGAATCAGCAGGTTGATGGTAAAATGTTTATTGGAGGCTTCAGCTGGGATACAAGGAAGAAAGATGTGACTGGATATTTATCTTGATTTGGGGAATTTGTAGACTGCACAATTAAAATAGATCCAGCGACTGGAAGATCAAGAGGATTTGAATTTGTGCTTTTCAGTGATGCTGCTTGTGTTGATAAGGTTTTGGAACTGAAAGAACACAAACGGGATGGCAAATTGATAGACCCCAAAAGGACCAAAGTTTTCAAAAGGAAGAACCCCCCCAAAAAGTTTTTGTGGGTGGATTGAGCCCAGATGCTTCTGAACTACAAATTAAAGAATATTCTGGAACCTTTGCGGAGATTGAAAATATTGAACTTCCCAAGGATACAAAAACAAATGAAAGAAGAGGATTTTGTTTTATCATGTATAAAGACAAAGAGCTGGTAAAAAAAATGTTAGAAAGCAGATATCCTCAAATTGTTTCTGGGAAGTGTGAAATCAAAGTTGCACAATCCAAAGATTATATAGCAACAGCAACAACAAAAGGAGGAAGAGGTGTTGCAGCTGGTGGATGAGGTGGTACTAGGGGTCATGGGCAAGGTCGGGGCCAAAACTGGAACCAAGGATTTAACAACTATTATGATCAAGGATATGGAAATTACAGTAGTGCCTATAGTGGTGATCAATACTATGGTGGCTACGATTATACTGGGTATAACTATGGGAACTATGAATATGGACAGGGATACGCAGACTACAGTGGCCAACAGAGACTTATGGCAAGGTATCTGGAGGAGGTGGCAATCACCAAAACAGTTACCAGCCATACTAAAGGAGGACATTGGAGAAAACAGGAGGAAATTGCTAAAGATAACCCATTTTGCAGGACCGCGTTGAAGATTGGTCTTCAATGGTCTTAAGATGATCGTTTTGCAAAAGACTTTCTAGTGTACAGGACACAACTGTGTCCAATTGTATACAGCTGCCAATGAGTTTTCTTTGTTTTTCCTTTGTCTTTTGTTATCTGTGTTATGATTCGATGTGGATTTGGGTGTATACAAAGTTTATTTGGATGATTTCATGTTAAACCTCAAATAAATGTTTCCTTATCTGATTGTTAAAAAATTAAATAAAAGATGCCTAGATAATCATTACAGGGTCTTTAATGATTTATTTTCTTTATATGAGCATTCAAATGTATTTCAACCCCATTTAAACTCCCCCCACCCCCAGGCCTTCTATTACATATTACCTAAAGAACAAGATTATGGCTAAACTGGAGCTTGAAAATCATTTACGTAGACCAATGTTAGAAGATACTGGTTTTGATACTGGTTTTCTCCTTGGTCTTATATTTCTATTCTACTTTGACCACAAGATCTGTTTCCATGTTATATATATTTCTGAAAGTCTATGTCCCCATATTTCTCTACAACAAAACCATGATTACAAATGAACATTTTATGTTTTCACACTGTTGTGCTCATAAGTCTAATTTTTAATGTTTTTCTGACTTCAGTATTCATTCTAGTAATTATAAGTAGCAAGCAATGGATCAAAACATTTTACATTTAACACATTAAGATAATTTTTAAATGTCTAAAGTTCAGATTAATTGGAAGTGACTCACTTAATGAAATGGATGTTGGGTATTTTTCTTATCAGTTTATATATTTAGATGATAATTTCTAAATGCTGCAATGAGTAAGCACCAAGAAACTTTTGAACATGAATAATTAAATGCAAATAAAACAATTTTTCCACAGCACAGTCACTTAATACTTTAAACTACTGATTTACATGCCAAGAAAGAAAAGAAACCCAACAAGGTTATTTATCATCAAAAATCATTTTAACGATCTCTCCACTGACAACTAGATTAAGTCTTCTTCAATTTTATTGAAAAAATGCACTGGAAACCACCTGACCTGTACATTGATTTGTTACACAGGGCTTAAAGTAAAATTAGACACAAACATTTTGATTTGCCGCCCTATTTTTCTCCTTCTGCATCCCAATAGTGTTTAAAGTATGAGAAAAGTGATAATAAAAGATGTCTTGAAAAGAAAATCAGATTCATGTTTTCCTGTATCACGGGGATTCCCTCTTCTAATGATTCTATTTAAGTGATTACATTTACTATTGAGAAAGGTTTTTGTTGGTTTTGTCTTCTAATGCATATAGATGTCTTTCACATCTCTAATTTTCCTTTGGAGTTTTCATGTGTGAACTTCCCCTACTGTGACCGCACACAAGCATACGTGTGCATGCACGGGTGTGCACACACACACCTCCATCGCATCCAATTCAGAACTATATTTTATAATCCAGAAAACTTTCTATTTGACATGTAGGAGCTTATCCTCTTATTCTTTGGTTTTTTAAAATATTTTATTTATTTGAGACGGAAAGAGAGAATGAGAGAGCACAGAGGGAGAGCGAGGGGAAGAAGCAGACTCCCCGCTTGGCAAAGAGCCCAATGCTGGGCTTGATCCCAGGACCCTGAGATCATGACTTGAGCCGAAAGCAGAAGCTTAACTGACTGAGCCATAGGTGCCCCTTATTTTTTTATTTTTATGATCAGCATTTCTGTTTCATGTTGGTCACTGAGAAGGACACAGTTTGCTCCTAAGAATTAACCACTCATATCTGCTTTCCCTAATTCCTGAAAATGCAAAGTTTCAGTTCAAGGTTATAACTGGGTCCATTAAAAATAAAAGTATTCTTGTATTTAAGAACGCTATTATTTTATTTAAAAATACAGTTAAAATAGGTTATTTTTTCCTCTAAATGATGATGACTTAAAGAGACATTTAATTTCTTAAAATGTAAGTAAGATTCAAACCAACATTATGCTGCCAATCATCTTCCAAATGATAATGAAGAGGAACAAGGAATTTGTTTGGGTATAATGGGAGGCAAGAGAGGGGGATAGTAAAAGGGACTATTAAGTAATATGGCTTCTCACCATCCCTAGAAGGATTTAGTGATGCAAAGGTAGGAAGAGCCATTCTAACAATCTATGCACTATCACAAAAAATACATATCCTGTTGGTTCTTTTTTTTTTTTTTTTTTTCTAGGAACTCTGACTAATGCATGGTTATTTCCTGGATGTTTAGAGAAGTAAAAGTGCTCCTTCAGCAAGTTACAGTATATGAAACAACCAAATGTGAATTCTATTGGCCTCCTTTTTTGGACCATTTGGTTGCACTCTTACAAATGTCTACAGGGTGGCAAGGTATTTATCTGCCATACTGATTAACCAAATTAAAGTTACATGGGCATCTGGGTGTTGAACTATCCAGGAACTAGTAATGTAGTAATGAGTTGAAAGCATATGGCAAAACAGAAATCAGCATTTACATATCAAACAATTGGTGTTTAAATAAAAATTGCTAAATTGTTATTAATTTCATCCAGTTATTTTATAATTAAACTCTATATGATTCAAATACTTTAGGTCACAAACGAGGAAATAAATCTTAAAAAACTCACTGCAAAATACACTCTACTATAACTCCTTAAGAGTGAAAGATGGTGTCATATAGATAATTTGCAAAAATTAACTGTAATTATTCTTGTATTCATGTACCTTCATTTGGAGTCCTTCCCACAAAAAAAAGTATTGTTATTTGTGAAGCTGGGCTTCAGGTTTCTCTCTCAAAATACTTAATAACAACTGAACGAGTTTCAGTGAGCCTACTGGGTAAAGAGAAACTCTTGAAGGAGAAATGAACTGTCAATCCTGAGGCCTTCTTAGACATCTTACCCAACCCCAACTAACCTAGCAGCTGACCAAGGAAGCAGGAGGGAGCACAGTTGAGATCACAAAGGCCTGGCTGAGCCAAACACAAACTGCCAACCTATGGAAATAGTATGATAAACAAATATTTTTTGCTTTATTCCATTAAATTTTTGCTCAGTTTATTGTACAATATTATTAATGGCAATAGGTATCTGATATAGAGGGGATTTTTAAACTGACCTGGTAATATTATGCAGCCATAAAAAAGAATGAGATTATGTCATATGTGACAACATGGATGGACCTTAGGTTATTACTCTAAGAAAAATAAGTCAGACCAAGAAAGATAAATACCATATGATTTCACTCACATGTGGAATCTAAAAAACAAATGAATACATAAACAGAAAGAATCAGACCGATAAATACAGAGAACAAACTGATAATATTATAGCAACCTCGCTTGTAAAACCATTTTATCATCAAATAAGCTCATCTTTGATCACATTTTCTTTAAGTGGCAATTTTCTTTTATGTGATTATATGGACTATAAAGTATCTGTTTCCTAACTACTATAAATAGGGATTTTTCTTGCAGAATACATCCTTCATCCATCTTATCCATCTTAGTTTCTGTTTCTATTTCTCTCTCTCTCTCCATTTTGCTGCAATTTTTTTGCATACTTCCCATACCTTTGAACAATTTGTTACATAACGTTAATTCATTATTTAATTTGTAATTCAATTTGTTAATTATCAGTTCAAATCAAATTGTTCATTGTATATCTAGTCCTTCTAAATGCACAGTAATAGTGTGGGGGATGCCTTTTTCATTCTAACCTCTGGTTAACAAGGGCTTTTTCTTATTACCAGGTAAGTGGAAAAATCCCCTCTATATCAGATACCTATTGCCAGAGGGGAGGGAGGAGGAGGAGGAAGATGGGCAAAATGGGTGAAAGCGACTGGGAGATCCAGGCCTCCAGTTATAGAACGAATAAGTCACGGGAATAAAAGGCACATCATTGGGAATATGGTCAATGATACTGTAACAGTGTTGTATGGTGGGAAGAGGTAGTAGCTACACTTGTGGTGAGCAGACCATAACGTATAGAGTAGTTGAATCACTATGTTGTACACTTAAAACTAATCTAACGTTGTGTGTCAACTATACTCAAAAAGGAAATTAAAAAAGATATTGCATTATTTCATGAGTGCCTTTAACATTGGGACTAGTAACAGAAACAATATGAAAATGGTTGTAGGATTTCAATTAGAAAGCCTTCTAATATAACCATGGTAGTATTCTTCTGGAAATTCTAATTGACTCTACATTAGATTAAAAAAAATAGGAGTATAAGGAGCCTGGGTGGTTTAGTCATTAAACATCTGCCTTCGGTGCAGGTCATGATCCCAGGGTCCCGGGATCGAGCCCCACATCGGGCTCCCTGCTTGGCAGGAAGCCTGCTTCTCCCTCCCCCACTTCCCCTGCTTGTGTTCCCTCTATCACTGTCTCTCTCTCTGTGTCAAATAAATAAATAAAAATCTTAAAAAAAAAAAAACAGAAAAACATAATATAAAAATTTTAAAAAATAGTATAAGTATTGAAAAGGAATAGAAATCATATGATTATTTTCAGATAATATGATTAAATATTTAGAAACATTGGAGAATCAACAAATCAACTATTATAATCAGCACAAAATTCAGTAAGGCAGCTACAAACAAATTAATGTAGCAAATCTTGTAACATTTATATATACAAATACAAACTAATCATAAAATATGTTAAAAATCTCATGGGAGTATTAGGTGACATTAGACAGGCCCTATTTTAAGTGTTTTACATAACTTAGAACTCTTATAATAAATATTCTTATTATCCTCAATTTGCCGGCGAGGAGACAGAGGCTCAAAGAGTTAAATGGGCCATCACCACATAGCTATTCAGGTGGCAACAAGATCCTGATCCCGAGCTGACTGACTCTAGAATCTATTTCCTAAACTTCCTACACTGTCCCCTGATCTCAACCACAGAGGCAACACAAAATATGCAATACCAAAGCCAAACTTAAGAACTTTTCAGGATTCATCAAGAAAAAATAAAGTGGTCATAAGAGCATAACTGAAAACATAGAAGGCAGACACCATATTACTTTTGCCTATTTCCCTATCCTTATAATTAGCACACTGTTGGGCACATTTATTAAGCACTTAATAAATGTTAGTGAATATATAAACTGATAACATTTAATACTTTAGCAATGAAGGAAAACAAGCATTCTCATTTGCTGTTCGTGGGGTGCACATTTGCATAACTTTTTAAAGGAAAATTTTACATTAATGTTTATAATTGAAAATGTGTGTACTCTTAAACCAGGAAATCCTCTGTTTACAATTTTATTCTACATAAATATTCTACACTATATGAGAATGCCTTTGGCAGCAAAGAACTGAAAACTTGATAAATTGCACCTTAAAAACAGAGGTTCACGTTTTCCACATATAATTGGACATAGGCAATGTTTGCTGTTGGTGAAGCAGTTTCACAATCTAACTAGTTCTGAGGCTCTATCATTCTCTTCTGACATCCTTAGCATCTTGTGTCTTCCTCCATCTATGTGTTTCATTATGGTTTCAATATGCCAAACTCTGCTCCAGGTACCAAGTCTGCTTTCCAGAGAGGAAGAAGGGAAAAGAACAGCAGCAATACATTATCTTTTCACACCTGTCACTTCTATTAAAGAGTAAGCTATCTTTCCCAGTAGTCCCCTCCACAGGTCTATATGGTCTATGTTTAGAAATGAGTTAACTCTAAATGCAGGAATTTACCTGGCTTTCCAGTTGATACTGTCTACCAGGCTCTCACAATCAATGCTGGCATCCATATGTAAAATAGCTAGCACTGCGCAATCTATAGAATAAGAAGAAACCTAGAAAAACATCTAGGTAACTATTGATAGGAGATCAGCGATCATATGGCCATAAGCAGAGAAGAAAGGAGAGGGAAGAAGTAAGAGAAGTCCCTTAATCACAAACTTTAGATTTTGGGTGAAGTGTTGCAATAGCTCAATAGCTAACCTTTTTTTTTTTTTTTTTTAAGACTTTATTTATTTATTTGAGAGAGAGAGAGCAGGGAGAGGGGGAGTGGCAGGGGGAGACCCCCACTGAGCAGGAACCCCACTGAGAGGGAGCCTGGGCTCTATCCCAGGACCCTATGATCACTACCTGACCTAAGGCAGACGCTTAACTGATTGAGCCATCCAAGCACACCACAGTAGCTCATCTAACCTCTCTTTGTTATGATGATAGGAAAAAGGCTAAAATTAGGATAATACAGTAAGATACTGAAAAGTATTAATGATATTCTCATACTCATTCTGTTTTCAAAGTGCACTATTTCCCGTTAAACTGAGTACATCCACATTTTAGCTCTCAAGACTGCATACGTCAAAAATATCTCCAAAGTACCTGGGAGCCCGTATGATCTGGCCCTTGGTATCCTGCCCGAAGACCCAGAGTCACAAGCTACTGAACATATACCACTCAATAAAAAGAACTAATACCACTAAATAAAACATTGATACATATACTTCTTTTTCTCTCATCTTCCATTTTCCTCAGCCCAAAATTACTTTTTTTTTTTTTTTTTTGCTTAGCCAGGATTTTTAGATGAACAAACATGCTTGCCTGTCTGTACATTTGCATTTTCAAGTTTTAATCAGCAATATTTATTACTTCAATATTTATAAACTAAAAAGAACAAAGAAACATACAATGTTCTATTGCTACTTAAAAAAGAATAAAGCTTTTCTTCCCATCTATAAATATTCCAACCCAAACTGAACTAGTCATAGAAAGATAGATTCCTAAACACATATTTTAGCATCATAAATTGATGGTAATCTGAGGTATGGTCCATTAGATCTGATTTATGCTTCTCATTAAATCTAGCTATAGATACATTTTTTTTTTTTCAAAGAGCAGTTAATAGTAAACAAGTTTACTCTGATGAAATTTAGATTCTCTATAAATAACACTTCTATGGGACTTCAGCACTTCTGCCTCTGTAATGCTAATTAGTAGAACGACTCATGGTATGTTTTGAAATATCTAACAAACAACTTGTTTAATATTCTTTCTCACAAACTAAAGCAATGCAAAGAAGTTATAAAAAGCTGTTTAAAATCTCATTAAAATCCTGAACTCAAAAGAGTCTAGGTTTGAGGGAAACATAAACAAATGTTTCTGAAATATAACATTTTCCTTTTTTTTTTTTTATGAATAACATGATTCTAATAATAGTCATGCCTAAAAATTGCAGGTATTTTCCACGAGGAAAGTCGTACTTACATAGTGTGGTATATTATGGTATGATTCAGAAAATATTCATCCTCCTTGGCCCCTTCTATGGGAGTACTTTATTTCTCCACCCCATGGAGGTTGCATTTGGCTGTGACTCACTTCGGCCAAAAGAAGGTTAGGGCCTATGACATATGGATACATCCAAGCAGAGGCTTATCTGTCCTTGCATGGATTGGGTTGTTCCCTCTTATGCTCCCGTGCACAGACATGAGAATTTTACTTCCTAGATAAGGTATGATCTTTCAGTTTGGATCTAAAAATCAATTTAGAGCTAACTCACATCTTGGAGGCAAACCTGACTGAACCACTACAGCTTAGCAGAGTCAAGCCAAGATGCAGCTGATTCATATGCCCAAGAGCACAAAATCAGTGGTTGTGCCTTTAAACAACTTATTTTCTAGGTTGTTTGTTATGCAGCACTGCTACTACCAAAACATAACTTAAACAAATGGTTAGCATCCCAGGTTGGTGAATAAGGGAAACACATATTGTCAAAACCACTTTCGGAAATTTCTCAACCTTTCATTCCTAAATGCTTTTAGGGATAAAAATTAAAACACATTGTAGTAACACACCCCATAATATGTCCAAATCAATGTACATTTCAAAAATATGTGAAATAATGTATATGCAAACTATAATTTTATACCACTACATTTTAAACATCAGAAATGCACACCCTATGGAAGAAACTTAAAGTGATAACAGTTGAGAAATAGCATGGCTTCTGTCTCATGAATACCCCTGGACGTGTATTCATTTAGTAGGACTGTCTCCCTAATAAATGCCTATTTTCCTCTTTTCCTATTTTTTTTTCCCTCAGTGTGCATCAAAACTAAATAACTCTACACCTAACATGAGATCAATATATATGAACTAATATTTTCATCATGTTTTGTGATTCTTAATTAAAAATATGTACACATTCAAGGATGCAATCTTAGTTTTATTAAGTGGTATTACTGCCAGGAATTATAATCCATGTGCAATTCAATTTTAGATTTTATTCCTAAAAACAGTTTTTGGTTATATTTCATAGTGATCTCTATACACAATATAATTTCAATCAAAATCACATGTTATCTCATGAAATTAACAAGGTGATTCTGATACTTTTATAAGGATCAAGTGTAAGAAGAAAACAGACCTAAGAATTACATAGTCACTTAAAATGAGCAAGTTGCTGGTAGAGGGACTCCTTATAGGATATAACGATATTATAAAGCTCTAGTAAGAAAATATGGTATTGTCACAGAGCAATAAAATAGTAAGTGGTCTAAAACCAAATTCTTTCATATATCTAAATTTGATTCAGCAGAGAATCCATTGTAGATCAGAAGGAAAGGATGAAATATTCAATAAATTTTGCTGCGTAAATTGGTTATCCAAAAGAAAAATAAATAATTTGAATCTCTATTTTGTCATACAACTTTATATGGATATAAGAAGTAAATATGGAAGACATTGTTTAATGTTTAAAGAGAATATAACATTTTAATGACAAAATTATTATAAAAAATATCAACCAGGGCAATGTAAGCTAAACAATTTCCAGAGCTCAAACAGGGCACAGAGATATTTAAGCTCCGGCCAGCCAAAGCTGGGAATGGAGATTCTTACTGATCACCTGAGGCATTCAATAGAGCAAGTGCACAAATATATCGCACACTAGTAGCAGAGCAACCCACCACAGAAGGAAAGCTAGGCAGGGACAGATCTGGAGTAGCTTTACTCTAGGGCTAATTTTTGCTATGCATCACCCTTTGCACCCATAGCTTATTATTCTGTAGATACTCAAAGGAAACCCTATGCACATTTCTGGAGTTCTTTTCCTGCATAGCTTCCTCTTTGGGGGAACACTGTCTTACAACATCCAGCCCCCTGAGCCACTTTGGCTGCGATCTCCAGTTTCCTCACCTCAACAGCACCACCACCCTGTAATTCCCCTCCACTGTAGCTGCGAGTGTGCTCCTAGGAAGAAAACCAGGGCAGTCACTGGGCCCACCTCAGTTGCCATCTTTCTCTCAGAGATCCCAGTTCTTCACGTACTATTGTCCAATGCCCAAAAACTTGTGTTTCGCATACTTCATACAGTTTTCTGAGTATTTCCGGTGGTAGAGAAAACTAAATTTTTACAATGATTACTTCCTCTGAAGGAAAAGTAAGGTGAGGAGGGGAGTTTTATATAACTGATCTAATAATAGTCATTTGATGATGGGTTTATGAATGAATTTTTATTTTCTAAACCCCCAAATCATACATATAAACACACACACTTTTATACTCATATACTGTTTTATCAAATATTACAAAATGTGAAAGACTAGAGGCAGGATAACAATGACGATTACCACATATGGGAGAGGTAACACTGATTTGGACAGCCTAATGAAGGTGGAGGCGACGCATACAACTATTTTCACGACATACTTTAAGGGCAGAGTTGCAGTATTGGTAAGATGTGGAGAAAGAGTTTAGAGAAAGGTAAGTACAGGTGTCTGCCCCTGAGAAATAGGGTTAATGTTTGTGCTTTTGCAAATTTATGAAAGACTAAGCCACGCGCGGATTTGAAAAGGGAATCCATCAATATACTTGGATTTTGACATAGGAGTTTGACATGCTCATAAGACTTTAAAGTAGAGATATAGTAGAGATATTTTGAGTGAGGTTGGGGTAAAGTATTACTTTGGAAGTATTTGTGCATAAATGTGATTTAAATCTAAGCACCTAGATAAAATCATCTAATAAAGCTAATGATGCAGTCAGAGCTCTTGTGCACTATTCCATGCAGACAGAGTTTCCATAGGGTGAGGAATTAGGAAAACAAAAACAAAAAAAGAAGGCCATATAGAAGAAAAACTAGGAGAACATGATACATTGGAATTTTTTTTTTTTTTAAGATTTATTTGAGAGAGTGAGTGAGAGACAGAGAGCACAAGCCAGGGTGAAGGGCAGGCAGAGGGAGAAGCAGACTCCCCGCTGAGCAGGGAGACCTGTGTGGGGCTTGAGCCCTGGACCCCGGGATCATGACCCGAGACAAAGACAGACACTTAACTGACTGAGCCACCCATGCAGCTGATACACTGGAAGCTTGAAGAGAGAAAAGAAGTTGCTAAGCAGTTATCTCAGAAAATAGATAATAAGGAAAGATGAGGAAACTAAATAAACTAGACCAGACCCCATTCTATGCCATTTTGGGAAAAAAAAAAAAAAAAAGCCAAATAAGACATTTGACTGAAGCATCAAACCTGTTTAAATGTGGTAATAGAACCATTAAGACAAGACAAAAATTGAGTGTTTTGGAAACCATGTAATTTATTATGTATATTAGAGTTTAATTTTGTAAACATAATAATTTATCACTGATGGTGCTTAAATTTATTTATTTATCATCTGGAGCTTTGTAAAGAAGCCAATTATTCACAGAGACGGGCTCCATGCATTATTATATAACTTTTTCGTTATAATGTGACTTTGTAAAATGGAGTCAGTCATTCAGATTGTCAACTTATTCACCAACATAAAATCTATTTCCCTTGGTAGTGCTAATAATAACACAACAGTTCTCCTAGGGAGACAAACAGATTGTGCAAAGTCATTTACTTCTGCCTCTATTAAAGGGTGCTACAACAACTGTTATCTCCTACCTGAAATATCCTAAAGTTTTCATCTTAAAGTCTAAAGCAATATTCCATCTTTTTTATCTACATGGAGGTATTGCTCATGCTCTCGAGAGCCTCTTTATTTTGGTTTACTGGAACAATGACTAAAATTTATGAATTTCCAAATAAACTTCATTTCTTTCAGTGGTCAATCTACATGGCTATTTGAAATGTTTATCACAATGAATGATAAGAGGGCTTTGATCTAAGCAAGTAGAATTTACTTTCACTCATTGTAGTTTTATACTTATTGCAACTAAAATGTTAGCCTTTTAGCACTTTTTCTGTTTTAAAAGCTGCTTAACAATGCTATATTACAAAGACTTAAAAATCAAAAGGGAAGAATGACATATAAGATGGTGATCCCCATGAGGCGCCAGGGTGGCTCAGTCGGTTAAGCGTCTGCCTTTGGCTCAGGTCATGATCCTGGGTCCTGGGATCTAGCTCTGAGTCAGTCTTCCTGCTCAGCGGGGAGTCTGCTTCTCTTCCCACCCCCCCGCCCCTCCACCCTGCTTGTGTTCTCGCTCTCACTCACTCTCTATTTCAAATAAATAAATAAAATCTAAAAAAAAAAAAAAAAAAAAAAGTGATTGTGAGCTCCTGAAAGAAAAATAAATAAAAAGACTGGACAACTGAGGTAACTAGGAACAAAAGCTCAGGATCTCTAGCCTGACTGGTGATGGTCTTTCCCAATCAAAGTCAGGGAAAGATGACTGTTTCTTCAATGTGCAGACACCAATGCAAAGCTACAGAACGTTTGGAAAACATGACACGATCAAATGGACAAAATAAATCTCTATTTACCAAAGCTAAGGAATTAGAGATCTAGGAACTATTGACCAAAAATTCAAAGTAAGTATCAAGCTCAGTGATTTCCAAGCGAACATTGATTAAAATACCAAATAAAATCAGGAAAATGATATAGGAACAAAATGAGAATATTGATAAAGAGAAAAAGAATAAAGCAAAAATTCTGTTTTATCTTCTATGAAATGATAAACAAAAGAGAACGATGACTATATTTATCAGACAAAATAGACTTTAAGTTAAAAATTCTCACAAAAGACAAAGAAGGCTATTATTTAACTATGAAAGAGCCAATTCATCAGGAATATAACAATCATAAATATATATGCACCAACATCCAAGCCACAGGTATGTAAAGCAAACATTCACATATCTGAAGGGAGAAATAGATAGCGATACAGTAATAGTAGGAGACTGTTATCCTATTTTTAATAGTAGATAGCACATTCAGATAGAAAATAGAATATAGAATATAGAACAGTGAACTTGAATAACACCACAGCCCAAATGGACCTAATAGATATATATAGAATATTGTACCCAACAGCAGCAGAATACACATTATTCTCAAATGCACATGGAACATTCTCTGATAGATCACGTTATGTTACCAAATAAGTCGAAATAAATTTAAGATGATTGAAATACCAAGCATCTTTTCTGACCACAGTGGAATGAAACTAGACACCAATAACAGAAGGAAAACCAGAAAAGTCACCAGTATGCAGAAATTAAACAACATATTTTTCAGCAACAATTATGATAGTGTAGTTCTGCCAGAGCCTTAATTTTGGCCCCACAAGACCCATATCAGTTTTTTGACTTGAACAGTGAGAGAACACATTTGTTTTAAGCCACAAAATCTGTGACGATTTGTTACAGCAATAATAGTAAACTAGTACAGAATTACTAGCCATTTATTGCCACATTCCCATGTTACAGAAAATTTCTCTAGTGAACCTGGCATACTATCTCATGGCAGTCAGAGTCTTCACCATATAAAAACTGAGAAAGCTCCCGTGATTTATTAGGTCCCACCATAGAAGGCTAGGATATTTTATTTAAGAGTTTTATTGGGAAAAAGGTATGTTCTTTTTAAGAGCTTTAATTTCCAAATTTCCTATGTATTGGAAAATAAAAACAATAGTAAGATTCCCCATTCTAAAATTCAATGTACCAGAGAAAGGAGGACATAATTCTATTCTGGCAAATCCTCTAGCCAAACTCCACTGAGCCATCCTATTACCAAAATAGGTCAGGGTGGTCTTTTTGCAGATGCTTATGCATATGGTACCTGTATAACATAGTGAGAACCTCAGAAGCAGCTTTTGGAACCATTTCATATAAAAATGGATGACTGTATATTCCATATTTAAGGCTCATCCCCAAGAACTTCACTTATGTCTTTACCCAATCACTACAGGACATTGCAACTGGTGAAAAAAAAAATGGAACTTTGTCTTAAAAATTTATCACTGCCCATTGTCTCGTATGATAATACTTCATGGGTCTATACCAAAACATAGAATCACTGCAAAATAATGTATAGTATAACATGCTTTAGAAAATCATCAAGCAGTTTAGAAGAATAAGACTGGTAGGAAACCACTGCAATCTTCCTACTGCATGGGAGACTTCACCATTGCTAGGCTCCCGCAATTTGGACAACTTCTCTCTGGCTCCTGTAGTACCTGGTAGCCCACAGCATCCACCACCTGTCAACTTTCATCAACAACTCTTTCAGAGCGCCTCTGGTAAGTTATACATTGAACTGCTTTCCGTCACAACCTAAATGTGAACTTGCATCGGCTGCACTGGTGTGGCACCACAGGGACTCCTCTTTCAGTGAGTCATCGTTGTACCTTCAGCATCACTGGCTAGATCTCAGCACAGGGAAAGGAGCTGTTCCTTGGGCATTCTCCAAGCCCTAGTGTACTGAATGCTCTTTAAATCTGCTGTTTCTGTATTCTTTAGCTGTTTCTTGACTTCTTAGTATCAATTCATTATTACTCTAGTTCCCTGTTAGTATTAACAATCCTATATACATATATATTCCATATATTCTATTTTACTTATGTATGTATATCTACACACACACACACACACACACACACACACAAACAATTCTCTCTCTATATATTACTAGGTAGTTTCTGTTTCAACTGGACCAGAACTAAAAATTCATCCCAGTGTTAGCACCCTAGGGGCTCAACTAATACTAGTTGAACAAGTAAATGGATGAATGAGGAATGTTTACTAATTTTCAAACCACCAGGGGAGGGGATGGGGAAAAATAACAACAGCAACAACAGCAAATCTTTTGGGCATAATTAAGAATGGTTCATTGACAGTTTGGGCAATGTAGCATATTACACAAATTTCATACCTATTTCTGAATAGAACCAAGGAAATCAGAGACTGATAACATCGTTGCTACATAATGCTTCTTTATAGCCAGATTCGACAATCGTCTCATTTGATTTGTGAGTAGAACTGCTACCAACGGAAAACCGGGCATGAAAAGTTATACCCTGGGAAGGGTCATCTCTGGTTCTAGATTAAAACCACTATTCCAGCGCAATCACTGAAACTGAGGGGGAAATGCTTATTTAACTACACCCAACAAATTGTGTTTGAATAAATTTTTATCAATTTTTTTTTCTGTGCTATTTGAAGTGCAAACTCAAATTCTCATTCAGAATTTCTGAAGTATCCAGCTAGTCGGCTTTAACCACAAAAGCTATCTGGGCATAGAGACGCCTCCTGGTATTTCCAAAGGAATGGAACATGTTTGCATACTTGTCGGCCGCAGGCTCATGAAAAGAGGAATCTCTAGCCTCCCACAGAGTTAAATGCTTTGCTCTTCAGTGTCATTTTGCAGCATAGTACATTTTGAAAGTTTTGTCTCTAACTGCATTGAACAGTGGTTGATCAAGGTATATCCCACCAGTTTGTTTATACATATGTAAAGGTAAAATTTTCCAAATAAAGTGACAAGATACAAGAGAAATACAAGAGAAAAAGATGAGACAAATGTGCTGTATATTTAAAATAAAGGGAGATGAAGTCTCTTCAGTATGTTAAAGATAGGTAATATCAATAGTTAAAATCATATGATTATCGTAGAACAAATTGCAATAAAGTAATGACTGAGGTTGGTGAGGCCTAAACTTTGAAACTGTTGATTGATTTTATTTCACACATTTCCCTTTCCCTTTTCAGGTTTTGTTCTGTTTTGTTTCATTTCGTTTTGTTTCATTTTTTGTTTTGTTTTGTTTTTGTTTTTTGTTTTTTTTGTTTTGTTTTGTTTTGTTTTTCTTTGAGAGAGAGTGAATCTGAAGCAGTCTCCACACTCAGCACAGACCAGGACGCGGGGCTCCAGATGGGCCTTGATCTCAGGATCCAGAGATCATGACCTGAGCCACAATCAAGAATTGGACGCTAAACCAACTGAGCCACTCAGACGCCTCTACCTTCTCAGTTTTATGTTAGCTTGCTGGTAAACAGGTTTCCTTCACTATCAGGGAGTAGAGCACTCCTACAAAAACTTCCATGAGCAAAAATGGCATAAAACAAAGAAGCAGTTACCAGTAACTTATACGGAAAAATTTTTGAACATTCTCAGATCACCAAAAATAACTTCTCTTAGACTTTTCTGATACTTTAGGACACATCTTACTAATGGATAAATAAAATAAATTGAGATAAAGCACAGGTGCTCATAGACACAGTTCAGAGCTATGGCGGCTTGATGCCGAGATACTCAGCGTAGTTCCTAGAAAAAGAGCTTGGGTGAGCCACACTCACTGGTCAGGGCACACACTGCCTCTATAATGGCTCACTACAAAACAGACACTGACCTCTATTTTTGTGTTTCTCTTTTTTCATAAAAACAAACTCCTCTTTGGATTTCTTTAGTTAGAAAAAAAAAAAAGGTACTAATGTAAGTCTTTTGCAAATGTGAAGTGGCATAACATGAACTTCCAAAAAGTAGAGAAGCACTGTGTAGAGATTACTGTTTTCCATTGTCTTGGGACATTACTAATAGTTCAATATGAGATATGACATCTACTGGTTAAAAGTTTCTAAAAAGGGTTTAAAGAGAAAACCATGAAGGCATTGAGAACGTAGGGGAAAAAAGATCAAAGAACAGAGGAAAAGAAAAGTGTAGCTAGAGAGGAAAAGAAAATAACTGCATTTCTAATTAAGAGTTGACATCAAGCTGAAATCATGCAGAATGCTTCCACAATTGAAAATAATCTAAAATCTATGCATGCTTTTTAAGTTACATATCTTAGACATGTGGAGAATCACCTGACATACTTTTAAACACTGTAGTAAACTAGCTTTTGCTGTGTATAGATTCCTCATTCCCATTAACGTGGGATTGAAATAAATATTTTCTTTCAACAAGGAATGAACTTTTTTGTCCCCTAAATCAACCAAAATTTGCATAAATTCAGAGGAGAGGACATTTCTCATTAAATGTACATTTTACATTCATATTTTAGGAAAGCACTCAATTTGTTACTGCCACAGATATCTTCTAAAGGGTTAAGAGACATAATTTTTGTGTTTACTCTTAGAACTACATTACGGCAAGGAAGAATGTAAGAGGAGATTATTAGAAAAAAAATGTTATTCAAGATGGCAGAAACATATATATCGTATGATTTACAAAATTCTGACCTAAGTAGAGTTAAAGTCTAGAATTTTTTTCTCCCATTGTTACTTTGAACTATGGCATTAAATCTCTACTTCCTGATCTGCAAAAATGCATCTGGATGATCTCACAGGTTATTAGTCACTCTCTCATATTAAATAATAATAATAATAATAATAATAATAATAATAATAACAATAATAAAACAAATGTTTAAAACCCCAGTCTCACTGTTGATTTAATCCTCCGCAATCCACTCCCCTCAGGCATAACCAGGTTGGTTTCTTACAGTAGCTGGAGTAGAAAGAGAGCTTTGGCCACTCTTTCACTTCTCTTCTTCCTACCCCAGCACCTAGCATAGGAAGAGAGTGGGTATCATGGTCTGATTCTGAGATATAATCTTCCTCTCTGTTTTGAAGATTCTTACCACTCTGCGATTGAGGTTGATAGGAGTAGTATAAGAGCCAGGTAACTTCATTTACAATCTGTTCATTTTGCTTTGGTAACAAGGTATCTATGTTTTCACTCCTGCTTGTTTTGCTTTTGTCTCCTACTAGTGGCTTCAGCCCACAATGTTCATGAATTTCTAGGAACCATGTTCAGCTTTACTCTGTTCCTTCTCTCTGTGGGGAGCTCTTTATAATGGAGCAGTTCTGTCTAAATATGGCTTCAGGAGTAGTCCATTATAAACCATCTCTGGGTTGTGTGCTATTTGGACTGGTACAGCAGACCCTTGGGCATTCCCATGAGCCATCTCTAACCTCCACGTCCAAAAGTGGAAATAAAGGACCACTAAGTAGCTCTCACTGCCTTCTTCCCAGAGATGCCATAGATTCTTCTTGTTCCTCTGCTTTAGACTTCTATCTCAAACTACACTGCCTTAAAAAAAAAAAAAAAAGACACAACACCAAGTCCAGGAACATGTGTCAGGTTACCCAACGATCTCCCTTATAGTAGCATAAGAAATATTCTGAGATTCAATGCTCACTTATCTTCCAGTAAGAAAATGAGATACCAGTCTCCTACCTTGGAGAAACCTCCAATTCTTAGGAGAATATAAAAAAACCTATAAATTCTTACTCTGTTTGGTGAGGAAAGAATCCCACTTCTTTCCCAAATAGGCAGGGTAAATGAAACCATTTTATTTCTCATCATTGGTAATCTAGGACTTTCTCTCTTTTCTCCCTCTCCCTAGTGTTTTGATTACACACCCTCATGGGGAGTGGGATGGAGTAGGAGAGTGAGGAGAAAAGCAGTTCACTGTGAAAGAGATGCTTTAGTCTGTTTTTTGTAAGACCTGGGAGATAGTGTCTGTCTCTATTTATGAGTGGATTTTTTAAAAGTATGTGGCACTGAGTATTCATTGCTTATGACTATGAACTTTACTGCGATTTTGCAGGGCATCAGGAAAATTCTCCACTCAATATCCTGTCACATACATATCCCTTCAACTTATGCTAGGTTAAACATTTTCTAAATGTGTGACTTCTGTTGTCACTGGTCCCTACGCTGTCTTTCCTGCCTTGGTGAGTGGTAACTTCACTTCACAGTGTTTCTGGCTTATTTAGAATTAGTAACCCTTCCAATTTTCTTATACTTCATGTCAAAATTAATCAGCAGATATTCTCAGCTGTACCTTGACAATGTCCAGAAACTGAAGATTTCTGACCTGGAATCCCTGTCCTAAACTTGTTTAAACTATCTTTCACTCTCTTCTGAATTATTGCGGTAGCCTCCTGACCAGTCTGGTTGCAGAAGTTCTAGCTTTCCATCCTTCAGCCAATTCTCTGCAAAGCAGATAGAGGAATTCTTTTAAAACATAAATCTCATATTTTACTTCATTAATGTATTTTCAAAATCCTCCAGGGATTTCCCACGTAATTCAGAGTGAATCTAAGGCCATTAGTGTCTGTCTCCCTGCCCTGCTTAGCTCTTTGCTATTCCTTAAATGGTTGCCACATTCTAGCTTCAGGACGTTTGCACTAACTCATCTTTTAGCTTGGAATTGTATCTCCACAGATATGTACATGACTCATTTCCTCAATAGCCTCCAATATCACCGTGAATATGAAATCATTCCCGATTCCCTTACTTACAATTTTAATTCTACCTTACCGTCTTCCTTCCTAAACTTTATCACTTTTTTTTTTTTTATTTTTCTCTGTAGGACAGATTATCCCAAGGTCCTTTATTTATTTAGCAAAAGGAATGTTACTTATTAAAACTGCTTAATAAACAATCACCAAATTTTGGTGGCATCTAACAGTCACATTTTCTTCATCATGTTTCTGTGGTCGGCTGTAAGTTGGCTTTCTTGCCTATTTTTGGTTGCCACTTGCGTTCTGGTCTATTATGAGTTTTAATTCTATGCCCCATGTTGGAGAAGCAACCTGGAAGCTGACTGGAAGAAAATTTTCTCTGCAATGACAAGTGACCTAAAAGGTCATATTTTCAAAGAGGTGTGCATACTGACTACAGACACACATTTTGAGCATCTATTTGCATTATACCTACTAACATCCCATTGTCCAAATTAACCTCATGTGATTTAGACCAAATTCAAGGATAGGGATATGCATACTCTGCCTTTGGACACAGAAGAGTGTAATTTTTTTTTTTTTAAGTAATCACTGAATGTATCACATATATACACATAGAATTTAACCAACTGCAATAGGTGAAAATATTTAGATCCCACAATATAAAAGTATTCTACCTTCTGGTATATTAACCAAACTTTATACAATTAAATCAGACAAATATAAGGAATTGTAAGTTTCTCCTAAAGCTTCTAATGAGACTTCTTTTGACCCTGGCATTGGTACTTGCTGTCGAAGGATACATGGGATTTAGAAGAATGAAAGAAAAGACAGAAAAAGTCTTCAGCAAGCAAGTTAGTTAAGCAAACGTTCAGAGGAATAAAAACACAAAGGTTTTCAAATAGTATCTAAGTTTTCCTTTATTCTCACTCCCCAAATAATTCAGTCCAAAACTGTTAGATAAGACTGGCAGGCACAGGCTTTGCAGGAGCCCCAGTACGGGAAGAATGTCTACGTGGGAGAGAAAGACCATATGTTAAGATTACTTTTGAGATTATTCCATCCTGGCTTTTATTTCTATTTTCCTTACTATTTCTTCTTTCTCACCCATGTTACTTGACTTAATGTCAACGTTTCCTTATAAATTTGCTTGTTGCACCTTATCATTTCATATATTTTCTGATACATCATTTTGCTTTTTGCTTTAAGGTTACTCTTTCTCTGGGTGCTTATCTAGTCAGATAAATCATAGCATATCTCTCTGGAATATATTAGTTTAAACTTCTCCTTTGTTTTTTAGTTTATTTTTAGTATGTGCCCTAAATATACTTGAACTACTAAAAATGAAGACACATTAATGAATATATGAACACAAACAATAGTTACCTATACCCATAGGTTGTACAAAGAGAATATAAGTACATTATTTAAAATTATTTGACACTGATAATAAAACTTGATTATATTCTAATTTTAGAGGGGTGTAATGAAAAGTACTGAAGAGGATGCAGGGATGTTAATTTCAATTTCATCTGTCTCCAAAGAATCAATGTTTTATGGTTCAGGGGCATTTTAAGCTTTCTTGTCCAATTTTATAAGTTTTATAATAAAGATCAAAGAAGATAAGTTACTTACCCTAGAGTAATAAGTTCATTGTCTTGACACCCAGATTTTCTACTATACTACTTATGTCATTAAATAGTTGTGTTTTCTCATATGGGTCATAATTCCTGATCTTTAGCTTAAAAGATAAAATCTAATTTAATTTTGATTGTCCTTCTTAAAGTATTTGCTATGCTTGATGTCTTCCTACAGTGCATGCAGCACATCACTGCTTATAGTTTTACATAAATAAATCCTTATTGATTTTTCTGTGTGATGGGGTAACCCATTTACATCATCTTTCTTAAGTTGCTTTATTTATTCCTTTCCTCTTTATCAATTTTCTGGGGGAAAAAACATTTCCAATCAGGGTTGGAAAACCTCTCCAGTTACATGCCTAATCCCTATAGCTTTCCTTTAGGTTCACTATAATATTCTTACATTTGTCTTACCAAATATCATTCATGACATCTTGAGTATATGTAGATCATAGCAAAATAGAATTTCAAGACAAAATATAACATTAATCAGTACAAACCCTCAAGTTACTGGTAAGGAATATGAAAACTAGAGACGTAAAATACTAATAATATTAACAAAAAATACTATTGAAAACTAGTGTTATTGAACACATACATAACACAATTACACACTTAGCTTGTATTATTTCATATACTGAACAATCCTTGAAGTAATTATTAAAAAATAACTACACATTTACATAGTGGAAGAATTAGAAACTGGGTTTTCAGAATCTCAAAGCATAGGGTTACTTTTAACTCACTAGTTTACATCCTAATTATAAATATTTTTGAATCATTAAAATATTTTGTCAGTTTCTATGGATTGCATAAGGCATTTATGCTAAGTATAAATAGACTATGTCATATTAAAAGTAAAACAAAACCATGATTTACTATAGGTTTGATTTACAAAAACAAAACCATAATGAGTAAAACTTCCTTCTAATGAATTTAGTGGAAGAAAAGGATTCTAACAATTACCATTCGAGTTTACAAAAAATCTATCCTATACTTAGTTTAGGCACAGACAAACATTTCTGAAAAATATTATACAGTTGTGATTTCTAGTAAGAAAATGCTCTTAAAACAAAAACAAAAAAGCCTCTTCCAGATATTCATGACTGCCTCATACCAAAGATATTTTAATTAACCATGGAATAATTTGGCAACTAGTAATTTTGGAAGTGTGCAGTGCAGATACTTTTGGCTCAAGCCAATGAATTACACTAATTTATTTATCCAAGAGATAAACTACATTTAAAAACCCATAGTTAAATTTAATTTAGGGTTCCGTGATGTGCTAAAAATAAGAAAAAAGGATATAAAATAACATTTCTAAAAATTCAAAGCAGAGCTTTTAGATTTCATTTACTTCCATTAAACTTATTTGAAGCAAGACCTATTCTTATAATTTTATATCAATTAAATCAATTTTAGTAGTTCACAGTAAGTCTTTATTTTCTAAAAAAATAAATCTAAAAGACAAAATTCACATGAAACATGATATACTTTGGGTAGTAACCACTGAAATAATTTATACATCCATCTACTGGTTTAACAATGATGAAATCTATAAACACTAGAGTATGATAAACACAGTGCATGTGTACTATGGAAAGAAGGATACTGGAAAGAATTGGGTGTATGTGGGGGATCTTACATAGGTGAAATAGAGTCTCTACCTTCAAGCAGCTTACATTAAAGAGTGTGAGTTAAAATAACTATGCAGGTAACAATTATACAAGTTAAAGAGCAACATATGGAATAAGAGAACTATGGCATCATACAAAAAACAAAACAAAACAAAACTGTAGAGATAAGAAAGTCTCCTTCACATCCTTAGCAGCTCTAGAATTTTTTTTGTAGGAAGAACTTAGTGGTGGACCTCTGTGTGCTCAAGGAAGATGGTAAGGCAGGGGTGGGTTGGAGACTTACCTTAGAGATATGTTTTCTATAGCAAAAGTGATACGTATCTCAAGGGATTGCAGATATCTGAGGCAATGACAGGGAAGAATATGGTGAGGGGAAATGAAAGGTAATATTTTAGAAGAAATAATTTCACAGAGAGACAGAGATATAAGAAGTGCTCTATTAACAAAAGAAATTAGTTTCTTCCATCTTGGAGGCAGGATTAATCCTAACATTATCAGGGTTTTGCATAAGAGTACAAAACAAGATTTATATATCATATATCCAGATATATAAATGTATAAATGTTATAAATATACAAATGTTATATACTGTTAAATATGCTCTATTCTTGTCCCTTAATAAATTTACCTGATATTTTATGTAACAGTGTGTTAGATAGATTGACTTACTGGACCCCTCTTTTTTCATGGAAGCAGGGAAGGAAGAGCCATTTACTAACCGTGGCCCATACTGAGTCTCATCTTGCCCCACAGGAATCTCACATCCATGTGTGTGGACATAACCCACATGAGTAAACTCCATCCAAATCCTCACTATTTGAGCTTGGGGGTACCCAGACCAGCAGTAACTATGAACTTTGGGAAGATAAATCTGTGGAAGACAACTGAGAAGATGCTAGACATTGAGCTGAAATAAAATGAAAATATCGGGACTATTCTCTTGCCCATACCCAAAAAATGAGTGGAGGAGGGCTAGAAATTATACAGGAAGAAGCTTAGATATTCTGGTAAAGATACAACCAACCTGATTCAGAGACAAGTGTACAAATGTTAGCACATTCAGTATAATTCTGGAAAAATCAAGTATTTGTGACTTTAATATGGAAGGAAGTTTACACCGCCTATGAGGTGTCACTGATTATCAGTATTTTTTCTCATATTTTTAGTAATCAACCATCACACTTATTCTGAATTAAATATAATTGATGAGTATTAAATAAGTAATTATTTCCTGAAACAATGTCTCTGAAGTGTTGCAGTAAAATCATCTTTATTGTCTATAAATTTCCAGTTAATTATTTTTGTTTTATTACAAAAATCCTTAAAATAAGGTTAAGTATCTTATTAAATATTCTCCATTTTCATGGGACTATAGTTAACTTCTAAATCCTAGAAATGCACACTAACTTAAAGACTTTTCATGGAAAAGCCACTTGTTATAGATGCATCGACAAGATACATTGTCACAAGTTATAACTCAAACACAAATTCTTGGTTCGTTTTTTACACATTTGTATAGCTAACAGCACAGCATGAAGAATCAGGTAGATTTGAATTCCTATCTACAACTGGACACATTCTAATTGTGTGATCTTGGGCAAGTAACATAGTTTATATGTCAGAGATTGTTCATTAGTCTTCACAGTCCATTCTCTTCTTCTCTATAGTACATACGTATCAAAGGACATGATTAGACTATATTTATTATGTCCGCAACCCTCAGGATAAACAGAGCCACCTGTGGGAAACAGCACAGCTTGGATGCTGGCTGCCTAACTTCCTTACACCAAGCCCCATACGCCCTGCGCTCTGGCAGGACTGCCCTTCTTGGTCAAGCCTGCCTCCATCCCAGCATGGCAGCACCCCTCCACGCCTCCCCCCCAGAAGACCAGCACAAACCCTTGCCCACACCTTGTCTCCTGACCAGAGTTCTGCAGGGTCTCAGATCTGGTGAAGTTGGTGTCAGGTCTCTTTTCACAAGCAGACTGGAACACACCTAGTTAAAACTCACCACATTCAGGCCAGGGACAAAACACTGCCCATAGCAGGCAAGTAGAGCCTCTGCAGATGACTGGCCTGAAGGACAGAGAGGCCACAACATTACAGCAAAGAAAATGCAGCACACACCAGGGATACTCCCTGAAGTGCCAGGCCCTGGGTATTACATGACTTCTTCATAATGCCATTACTTTCAGGAGCAGGAGACACAACTGGATTTTCTAACAGAAGAAGGCAGAGACTTAGACAAAATGCCAAGACAGACGGATTTACCCCAAATGAAAGAACAAAGTAAGACCACGGACAGAGATCTAAGTGAAACAGATTTAAGTAACATACCTGATGGAGAATTTAAAGCAACAATCATATGGATATTCACTGGGCTTGAGAAAAGAAATCAGTAAGACCCTTACTACATAGATAAAAGAGTTAGAATGGATCAAAGATGAAGAATGCAATAAACAAGACTGGAAACAGGCTTGATGCAATGAACAGCAGGCTGGAAGAAGCAGGGGAATTAATCCATGTCCTAGAAGACAAAATAATGGAAAATAATGAAGTTGAACAAAAGAGAGAAAGAAGAATTATGCACCGTGAGAATATACTAAGGGATCTCAGTGATTCCATCAAACATAGTAACATTAGTATTATAAGAGTCTCAGAGGAACAGAGAGTAAAGGGGACAGAAAATTTACCTGAAGAAACAATAACTAAAAACTTGTAATTAATTATTGTTACTACATTTATAAAATATGGTGATAAAAAATGTCTTAAGCAGAAATAAAAAAGTCAGTAACTCACAAGGGAAGACCCATAATGCTAGCAGGAGATTTTTCAAGAGAAAGCTGGCAAGCCAGAAGGGAGCGGCATGATATATTCAATGTGCTGAATGGGAAAATTTTGAAGTCAAAAATACACTATCCAGCAAGGCTATCATTCAGAATAGAAAGAGAGATAAAGAGTTTCCCAGACAAAGAAAAACTAAAGGAACCCATGACCATTAAACCAGCCCTTCAAGAAATAGTAAAAGGCACTCTGAGTACAAAGGAGAGACCAAAAGGGACAAAGACAACAAAGGAACAGAGAGAATATCTAGAAACAATGACAAAACAAGTAAATAACAATAAATGCATATCTATCAAGAATTACTTTGAATGTAAATAGCTTAAACTCTCTAATCAAAAGACAAGTCAAAATGGATTAAAGAAATGAGACAGGTCTATATGCTGCCTACTCATTGTAGACCTAACAACACCTGCAGATTGAAAATGAGGGGGATGGGGAACCATTTATCACACAAATCGATGTCAAACGAAAGCCAGAGTAGCAGGGGCACCTGGGTGGCTCAGTTGCTTAAGTGTCTGCCTTACACTCAGGTCATGATCCCAGGGTCCCTAGGATTGGATCGAGCCCCACGCTGGACTCCCTGCTTAGTGGGGAGACTGCTTCTCCCTTTCTCTGTTCCTCTCTCCCTGGCTTGTGGTCTCTCTCTCTCTCTCTTTCTCAAATAAATAAATAAAAATCTTAAAAAAAAAAAAAGCCAGAGTAACAATACTTATATTGGACAAACTTGACTTTAAGACAAAGACTGTACCAAGAGACAAAAAAGGGTATTATATAATCATAAAGGGGACAATCCAACAAGAAGATATAACAATTGTGAATATTTATGTTACATTTTTGTACCTAGGAATGAACCTAACCAAAGAAGTGAAATGCTCTGAAAACTATAAAACGGTGGTGAAAGAAATTGAATCTCACACAAAGATATGGAAAGATATTCTACAGTCATGGATTGGAAGAACAAATATTATTAAATGTCCATACAAGCCAAAGCAATCTATGCATTTAATGCAATCCCCATCAAAATACCACCAGCATTTTTCACAGAGATAAAACAAACAATTCAAAAATTTGTACAAAAAACTCAAATAGACAAAGCACCTTGAAAAGAAAAGCAAAGCTGGAGACCTCACAACTCTGGACTTCAAGTATTATTGTCAAGCTGTAGTGATCAAGCCAGTATGGTATTGGCACAGAAGCAGACATATAGATCAATGAAACAGAATAGAAGACTGAGAAAGGAATCCTCAACTATATGGTCAATTCGTCTTTGACAAAGCAAGAAAGAGTATCTAGTGGGAAAAGACAGTCTCTGCAAAAAATGGTGTTGGGAAAATTGGACAGCCACATGCAGAAGAATGAAGTTGGACCACTTTCTTACTACACCACACACAAAGATGAATTCAAAATGGATGAAAGACCTAAATTTGAGATGGGAAATCATCAAAATCCTAGAAGAGAACACAGGCAGTAACCTCTTTGACATTGGCCATGGAAACTTCTTTCTAGATATATCTAGAAAGGGAAGTGAAAAGATATATTTAGCAAGGGAAGTGAAAGCAAAAATAAACTATTGGGACTTCATCAAAAAAAAAAAAAAAAACTTCTGTACACTGAAGGAAACAAATAACAGAACTAAAAGGCAACCTACAGAATGGGAGAAGATATTTGCAAGAAACATATCTGATAAAGGGCTAATAACCAAAATCTATAAAGAACTTGTCAAACCCAACATCCCAAAAATAAATAATCCAGTTAAGAAATGGGCAGAAGACATGAATAGACATTTTTCCAAAGAAGACATCCAGACGGCTAAAAGACACATGAAAAGATCATCACTCATCATCAGAGAAATACAAACCAAAACCACAATGACATACCACCTCACACCTGTCAGTATGGCTAAAATTAACAACACAGGAAACAACAGGTGCTGGTGAGGATGTTGAGAAAGGGGACCCCTCTTAAACTGTTGGTGGGAATGCAAACTGGTGCAATCACTCTGGAAAACAGTATGGAGGCTACTGAAGAAATGCCAAAAAGAACGACCCTATGATCTAGCAATCACACTACTAGGAATTCACCCAAAGAATACAAAAATACTGATTTGAATGGGTACATGCGCCCCAACGTTCGTGGCAGCATTATCAACAATAGCCAAATTATGGAAAGAGCCCAAATGCCCACAGGCTGATGATTGGATAAAGAAGAGGGGTGTGTGTGTGTGTGTGTGTGTGTGTGTGTGTGATGGAATATTATTCAGCCACCAAAAGAATGAAATCTTACCATTTGTACTGACATGGATGGAGCTAGAAAGTATTACGCTAAGTGAAATAAGTTAGTCAGAGAAAGACATATGATTTCATTCACATGTGGAATTTAGGAAACAAAATAGATGAACATATGAAAAAAAAGAGAGAGAGAGAGAGAGAGGCAAACCTGGAAACAGATCTTAACTATAGAGAACAAACTCAGAGTTGCTGGAGAGGAGCTAGGTGGGGGATGGGTTACATGAGAGATGGATATTAAGGAGGGCGCTTTTGATGAGCACCGGGTCTTATACGTAAGTGATGAATCACTGAATTTCACTACTGAAAGTAATATTACACTATATGTTAATTAGATAGAATTTAAATAAAAACTTGAAACATTAAAAAACTTTAAAAAATAAGTTACATAGAAATAATAAGCACATCTGTATTTAAAAAAAGAAAATATCTGAGAGTCTCATATCCTCCTCTGAACAAGGTTTTTTCATCATTCTTGTTTTCTAAGATTTATTTTTTTTAATCTGTGCTCAATATATATTTCTAAAAGGAATTATATTCAACATGTTGAAAAGCATACTTTGACACTGGGATCATATTAAATAAAAACAGTTCAGAAGAACACTGAGGTTCAAGAACACTTTCATATTGCAACATGTAAACATATCGATCAGCACTTTGTATACCTTAAACATACACATTATTGCATGTCAATTATACACCTAGTATGCCAATTATATCTCAATAAAAGTAAAAATAAAAAAATAAAATTTAGAAATATGTAATACATTCTATCTACAGATATTAAAATTCTCACACTGTGTATCATGAACATCTATTAGTGAAAATATTTAATCACTCAAGACAGCAGTACTCATAGTATTTAGTCGATTTTATATAATAATTTCACCAAAGAATATTTTCTGTTGTTATTTTGTTTGTTTCATTTTCCTCTCTCTATAGCTAGTCAGTAAGGGGTAAAACAAGTAAATGGTAAAGAATTAGGCACTATGACAGAAGCACTTCGATTATAAATGGTATATAATTCAGTTAGTAAAGATAATGCTCAGATGATTTAATGAAAGCAAATTGTGCTAATTAGTAGCATTCTTATAACTCTCAATGATTTATGTTAAGTATCCATTAGAGTATATAGTTTGAAGATCACCTATATTTTATTTCATAATATTTAAGATTCAGTCTGAGAAGAAATTCCAGGCTGATATCAAGACTTTATCCACTGCCGGTGGGGTTCCAGTTTACTCCTGACTTTCCCTTCTCTATAGCCTTCTGTATAGACTTCAGACTTGCTTAGTCAGTCCTCACAACTGTGTACACCAAGTCATTCTAATAAAATGTCTCAGAAAGATCGATGACAGAGAAAAGGCTATACATATGTGCGTACATAGAGTTATACATACAGATTAGGTGTGGATCTATCCTGCTAGTTCTTTCTCTGGCTGAACCCTGGCATACAGATTTTGGTACTGGAAGGAGCAAATATTAAAAAAGAAGTTTTCTAAATTGATTTTGGGTTTTCTAAAATATCTAATGATTAGATTTAATGGCATTAAGTAACCTGCTTCCACTGATATTTCATGTCATGATGTGGCAAAAGACTTACTAAAATAACAATCGCTCAGTTGGTTAAGCGTCTGCCCTCAACTCAGGTCATAATCCCAGGGTCCTGGGATCGAGAACCACTTGGGGCTCCCTGCCCAGGGGGGAGTCTGCTTCTCCCTCTCCCTCTGCCACCTACCCCCCACACCCGGCTAATGTTCTCTCTCTCTCTTGCTCACAATCTCTCTCTCCCTTTCTCAAATGAATAAATACAATCTTTAAAAAAATAAAATAAATTTTGATACCTGCAATTGAGCATCAATTGAAAGCAAGGTCTGGATCATCAATATTTGCTATCTTAGAATATTTCCGTCACAATAAGAAGTTTAAAGATTTGATTTGTTGCTTCTAACTGCACTGGAGGAAGGGAGGAAAGACTAGTACTATTACATTTACCAAATTTCTTTGCCAGAAAGCAAAAAATCTGAAGTACTACTACCCTACAAAGTAAGTGTCTATGTGTAAAGTAGGATGCTTTATGAATACAAACCACCAACAATATTTTTTCAATCAACAATGCCAGTGGCAGTATTGAATTACCTTTTCATTATCTATATAAAAAGATATCATGAAATCGTTGTCCTGCAAAGAGGTGATCAAAGACTGTGAAGTAAAACATCCTAGGGAGGTAAATATCAAGCAGTTAATTAATGAACATATTGTTTTATTATTCTGAATTCTGTGATTTTTTGGCATTTTCAACTTTAATATATTTGTTGTGATTTCTTTGATTATTTTAACTAAATATTCATTTTCATAACTATTATATTATTGGTAATTTTGTATTCCTTTTCTTAATGTGGCCCCACCAAAATTATATCACCTTCAGGCCTTCACAAAAATCTATATTTATTCCTTTCATGCTGTATGCGAGAAATGAGAACTAAAGAAACAGAGTATGGTAAAGTATAAAATCATGCCCTAGACTGAGTTTGAAACTCATTCCTCTCATTTATTAGCTGTGATACTGACAAGTGATGTAACCTCTTTGTGCCTGAATTCCCTCATCTGGACACTGAGGCTAACAACAAAAACTTACCGTATCAAGCTATAGCAAAGATTATATGGAATGTTTAGACCAGAAGTGCCCAGCATATCTGAATATTTTCTGGAATTCCAGGGTTAAATTTTAACAGGAATTCTCTGCAGCATATTTATAGCTGTGAACTAGAATATATTTTATAGATCTATGTCTTACATTAAAAAAATCTAACACAAATAACAAAAAGAGATAAAGATGATATAGTATTTTTATTCTGGAATTCTCAGAAATCTGAAAGGAGCTATTATGAACTATTTTCCACTTTGCTTACATGTTCTAACAGCCAACAGAAATCCTCACAAATTAGGATTTCAAATATTTTGGTGGAAAAATGCAAACACTTAACTTCAAATGATGATACAGTGATTGACATCAATACCACGCTCTTTTCTGTTAAACACAATTATAGCTATATATTTTTCATTTTAATTCTGTGCCATGCCTGAGATTACCTTTGGTGTTCATGTCTCTGTTCCAGCATAGCACATTAGCTCAAGTACTGATACGATATGAAACGAAAATTATATATTGGAACTATGAAAATAGCATTGGGATGGAGGCAATACATTAAGATAGAAATATTCTTATTTTGATAATTACAAACAAACTACACATTGTTTTTGGATTAGGAAAAGGGGGACTTAGGGGGAAAATGTTAGAACTACACAATTGAACAATTCAACTGAACTTTGCACTTCTAATTTTTTTAAAGATTGGGGGGGGAAGAACAGAGGGAAGGGCAGAGGTAGAGGGAAAGAGAGCATTAAGCAAACTCTGGGCTGAGCACAGAGCCTGATGTGGGGCTTGATCTTGCCACCCTGAGATAACTACTTGAGCAGAAACGAAGAGCTGAAAGCTTAACTGACTGCGCCACTCAGGCACCCCATCCTTCTAATTTTGGAATATGTGTTATTCTTACAAGTTTACTTCAAATAAATTGAAAGTTACATAAAACTAAATGACTATCCCAATGATGTTAATTTAGCAAATTAGAGCAACTTGAAAATGTCAATTGACATAAAAATTCTAGATTTATAGTTCAGAAAAGTGATATCTCCAAAACTACGTTTTTATCCTAGATGCTTGTACAAACAGTATGCATTGTTATATATTTTTCAATTATCGGTTTATTTGTTCATTGGAGAGAAAGACAGAGACAGAGATCCAGAGAGCATCAGAAGGAGAGGGAGAAGCAGGCTTCCTGCTGAGCAGGGAGACCCACTTGGTGCTCAATTCTAGGATCTTCGGATCATGACCTGAGCTGAAGGCACTTACCTGACTGAGCCACCCAAGCGCCCCTGAATTGTAATATTGCAAGAGTAATGCTAATAATAAATAGAAAGACAAAAATTAGCTAAGATATAAAATCTAAATTGATTGATATTTTGATATATGTCTTTCTTTTTTGTAGAAACCTTTCTCTAGAGAGTAGAACCCCTAAATGTGCAAGACTCCTAAATCTGATATGACACAGTGTGACCTCAGGATTGGAATTCTATTCATCCTTTGTATTGGCCCTCTTGCTATTACTTTATTCCCGTTTTTTTTTTTTTTTTTTAAGATTTTATTTACTTCTTTGAAAGAGAGAGACAGTCAGTGAGAGAGGGAACACAAGCAGGAGGAGTGAGAGAGGAAGAAGCAGGCTCCCAGCAGAGCAGGGAGCCTGATGTGAGGCTTGATCCCAGCAACCTGGGATCACACCCTGGGCCAAAGGCAGATGCTTAACAACTGAGCCACCCAGGTGCCCCTCTTCCCCCTTTTTAACTAGAAACTAATTACTTGAGAAACATGCCAATATTGATAAAACATGATTTCACATTGTAAAACTAATTCTTACATTTTACTCTGAACTACATTTATTCACAATTTTCACAATTTTACTCCTTATCAAAATTCTTTATATAAAATATAATAAATGAAAAATATAAAATTTCATATATATGTATGATGTATGTGTGTGTATATAAACACCCCACACACATATATATTTCTGCACCACACTATATTTTAATAACTTTTTTTAAATTCCTTGAATATCAATGATATGTTTGCAATGAATGTAACTTGAACTATCACTCCTTTTTTCCCCAATGGGAAAATAAGAAGCGATGAAAACTAAATCTTTTTCTTTTTTCTCTTTCCCATATGATGAAAATGGAAATATATTGTTGCCTTTAATAAACCTGGATAAGATTAAATGCTCTTTAGAAAGCACTGATAGTTTCTTACATTCAGTGTTTTCGTGTAAAATTAAAATCACCATCAAATTTGCAAACCTCACTATCATTTCATTAATTACACTTTCAGCTTTGGATTAAAATTGTGGATTTGTTGACAGGCATAAGGCACTAAGACAATTCTGCAGAAATTTCCTTCATTTGTTAATCATCATAAATTCTCAAATAACGATCTAATGAATTTAAATTACTTTGTAATTCAAAGCCTTATAATAATAAGTATGTCATATTGTGGGTTATAAAAAAAGAAAAGAGAACCACTCAAAGTTCTAGCTTGTGGTTTTCCTTTTCGTGCTTTCATTTTCAATGTTAGAGATGTGATTTATACGCCCAAAATGACAATGTATGTACTTTGTATTCTTCCTATAATTATTGATCACATATTACCTCAATAATTTGGCATAATTAGGCATATTCTAAGTGTTCTATGATCCAGAAAGAATTTTAAATATGCTTACAGAAATTAATCGTGTTGGGAAAGCAACTATCTAATATGTAAATACTACTAGATTTTTTGTTTGTTTAGAACTTCTTTAACTATCAAATCGTAAGTGCATAAATTTTTTTTCTTCTCTTTTTTCTTTCCTTTATTAAAGCCTTTTTATTATTTTTTATTTATTTATTTTTTAAGATTTCATTTATTCAACAGAGAGAGAGAGAGAGCAAGCATGGGGAGCACCAGGCAGAGGGAGAGGGAGAAGCAGGCTCCCTGTTGAGCAAGGAGCCTGATGCAGGGCTCAATCCCAGGACTCTGGGATCATGACCTGACCCAAAGGCAGGTGCTTAACCAACTGAGCCACCCAAGTGCCCCTATTAAAGCCATTTTTAGTGCCGGCTGTGTGATTCTCTGTCCTCCATCTACTCATAGTCATGGGCTGGAGAAATGTATAAAATAATGAGGATTCATACATACCTCCATAAAGCATAATTATAATAGGATCTAATTATAAGTCTATATAATATGTACCTTTCTTTTTAGATATAAAGACATAAAGGGCACACATACTATTGCAGTGAAGTTAGACTGACAAACACTATCTTATGCATGGGAGAATGGCAACTAGAACTAGGTATACAAATGAAAATTACAAATCTTCACATGGAAATTATAAAGATCAAATTGTCAAATGAATATGAAAATACTATATTCCTATTCATCATCATGATATGATTAGGAGGAATGATTATAGCTAATTGATCTTGAATTCACCCACTAAACCATCCTGTTTTCATTTTGCCCATTTGACTTCTGTTTGTAGTTATTTACAAACTTGTAACTTTCCAAGGCTGCATCCACATTTTGACCAACCTCATGGTATGACTGTACAATAACACAATGGCTAAATAAAAAGAGAAACATTCAGTATATGTCACAGAAGATTCACGTTTTTGGTGATATCTAATAAAGTAGATTGTTAATCTCTTTCTGAATGCTGAAGTTAAATTGGAGGAAAGNGTGTTTTATTGAAAGGAGATAGCAACGTTTGTCATCAGGGAGTCATGAGTTTGTATTGAGGCTTTTTTCTAGCTACTTTCCACCTTTGCTACTTTGGATACATTTTTAAATGGCAGGATTCTGATTTTTCTTTATAGAATTAAGAAAGCAACTCACACAATTGTTGAAAGTACTACATGAGATAGATACACGTATTATATCTAACACTGATGTGAGAATTGAATGATTTTCAAAGTATGTAGTGCTGAACATAGTGTGGGACACATTCTAGGCATCCAATACCTTTTTATTTCACTTTATCTACCAACATATATTAGGATAAAAAACAGTCGTTATCGAAGTAAAAATGTAAGAAAAAATGAATGAAATAAGGAGTTCATTGTTTTTGTGGGCAGAATACTACTAGACTTAAACTATTTATTTATTTATTTATTTATTTATTTATTTATTTATTTATTTTTAGAGAGTGGGTTGGGTGGCGCTGGGGGCAGAGGGAGGTAGAGAGAGAATCTTTTTTTTTTTTTTTTAAAGATTTTATTTATTTATTCGACAGAGACAGACACAGCCAGACAGAGAGGGAACACAAGCAGGGGGAGTGGGAGAGGAAGAAGCAGGCTCATAGAGGATTAGCCTGATGTGGGGCTTGATCCCATAACACTGGGATCACGCCCTGAGCCTAAGGCAGACGCTCAACCATTGTGCCACCCAGGCGCCCCAAGAGAGAGAATCTTAAGCAAACTCCAGACCCAGGGAGGAGCCCAATGCAGGTTGGCTCTCGGGATCCCGAGATCATGATCTGAGCTGAAATCAAGAGTGGGACCCTTAGCAAACTGAGCATGATTTACTTTTTGTTCAGGTAGTCTGGTGTTCCCTCAGGCATATTTTGGTCTAAAATATTTGCACTGTATATTATTACTCCCCTCAGCTCTTGTTTTTGTATGAACATTAAGATGGAAAGGAACAAAAATAGAGAGAGGGGGGCACACCAAGAAACAGATTCTTTGACTATAAAGAACAAACTGGTGGTTATCAGAGGGTTGGGAGGTGGAGGGATGGGTTAAACAGGTGACGGGATTAAGGACTGCACTGGCTGTGAGGAGCACCTGGTATTGTATGAAAATGCTGAATCACTATATTGTGCCCCTGAAATTAATATAACACTGTATGTTAACTGGAATTTAAATTAAAACTTAAAATAAAAAGCGGTCTCTCTAATGCATACCTGTGATTTTGTTACTTATTTCCATTTATAATATTTAAGTCAAACTAAATATTCAAACATATTGAAATTATCTAAAAATCTTAATGTCTTTTTTTCTGGTATTGGTTTCAAAGCTTAATGTGGCTACATGATCTGTGGAAATGACAGATTTGGCACAAAAAATTACTGTACTAAATATCAACATCTTAAATACCTTATGGGAGGCCTTTAAGAAAGGTAACAATCTGCTTTTTTTTAAAAAAAGCATAATTAAATATACTGTTAATACAGGCATTCAAGGAGCTTTTAATCTTTTCTTAAGGAAAATAGTATAGGTATAGGAGGAAAATTGATTTGATTTTCAAAAAAAAATTATGTAAGCTCTTACGAATGCATCCATTATCACTGTTGAGGGTAAAAGGAAGATTGGACCAACATTTTGGTATTTCTCACACATTATTTAGCAGGAAATCAGAGTTTACAAAATAAGATGATTAAGAATATCTAGTTACTGCTTTTAGAAACAATCACGATAATGATAGTTAACATTTATTTGTCACCTACAATATACCTAACTCTAGGCTAAACATTTTACATGACTTATGTCTTATACTAACCCCCCAACACCCTGGGAGGCAAATCTCTATTATTCTGTTGATTTTATATAGTAGGAAACTGAAAAGTAATTATCCCAACTGCCATGGCTAATACAGAGTTAAAATTCAAAAAAGACAGATTAGAAGAGTTTAATTAGGAAATCTGTGTGCCTTTCTTTGTATTCACAAGTAAGTTACATTCTGACCTTAAGTAGAGAACGAAAACAGAATAACCAGTTTTGTAGAAAAATACATATGTGACTGTGGTCCAATTTACATGGTGTTTATTTATCCTGCAATATCCCAAACTGGTTTCTTGACCTGTTATGATTCTGTGAAACCAACTTGGAAATAAGCATATTATTTTCCTGTTAATTTTATATATTAACTGATTTACAATGCAGTCATTCAATCATTTAAAAGTATTTACTGTATATTTTAAATGAAATACTGACAGAAAATCCCTTCCTCTATGAGAACATTATGCTCTTTGAAGTGGACTAGATGAAGTGGAGCTAATTAAACATCTGGCATTCACCCTCACTTCGCTGTTTTCGCTTATCCAAACAACGTTTTGCAAAGGGAATTGAGTACTTTAAAAGATTGATGAGTAGAAGTACCATCCAAAAGAATGAGCATTTCATTACAATGAAATTTTAATATAAATTTTAAGTTATCATCATAATTAATCAGATTAATTTGCAAGGTTTTACCTTTTTTTTTTTTACAAAAACATAAATAGATTTCAAATAGAGCAGTGCCTCATTAAGCTGAAACTATTACCTTTGTAAGGAGAGGCAAAAGTTATTTGTAAAATAATAGCCTATGTTCTTCCTCTTAGGACTGTAGGACATTAGAAATAGAGCACAATAAGGCTCTTCATCCATGTAAGGGCATGTTTAGCATATGCACAGCATAGAGAGCCTATAAACTTTAAAAAGTAAGTAGTATGGCCAAATACGCATGTTAAAGATTTAACAGACAAAAATTTATTTTCAGAGTGTGACAAAATTATTTTAGATAAAATCATAACTGCTTGGATAATGACACAGTACTGAAAATTAAGTTTCCTTTAGCTTTATTTTCTGACTTGTGATTTTATTCTATTCTTCTATTCTATTCTATTCTATTCTATTCTGTTCTGTTCTGTTCTATTCATTTATTTAGACTGACTTATTTGACCGGGGGGTGGAGGGAGAGCACAAGTAAGGGGAGCAGCAGAGGGAGAAGGAGAAGTAGACTCCCTGCCGAGCGGGGAGCCCGATGCAGGGCTCAATGAAGGGCTTGATCCCAGGACCCTGAAATCATGACCTGAGCCGAAGTCAGACACTTAACCAACTGAGCCACCCAGGTCCCCCTGGTGTGTGATTTTAAATCAGCTAATTACTGAGATCTCTTAACTGTTGGTTCTGAACGAAATGCACACAGATAAAGGAGTCCAGAATGGTAGATTAAACAAAGGGATGTACAAAATACATCTTCTTATAAATGAGCATAAGGTATCCCTCTAGCCTTTGCCCTTCAGGGCACAGGATTTGGAAAATCAAGCCTGGGCTATATTTCAGACATTAGTGGTCTCTGAACAAGATGCCTTGGTGGAGGGCAAAACGGCACAAAATATGTGACTGCCCTGCTTTGTCCTAAGGCCAACATGGGCCTTCTAGTACTCCCTACCCCTTGATAAATGAACTTCTAGTACTACAATTATCACAAATAGAGCAGATAAGAAAATGCAAGCTTTCCCAGAAGTACGGAGAAGCCAGTACCATTAAGAGCAAGAGTGGAAATAATAACGAATGCTGTTTTAGGAAGGCAGATCCTAGTGAATGAAATGGAAGAAGAGTCTGAACCCCAGAGGTCAATGGATTTCGGGTTCACTACAATTATAAGCATTTCTCTAACCTAAGGAGGAGCAGGTTAGGAATGTGGAGAAAAATTAAGGTAGGTAATAATCTTTCAATATTGTTCCTGAAAGGGATGTGCAGTTAATTATCTCTCTGTGGGGGAAAAAAATACACAAAAGTATCCTTCTACCAGGAATGAAAACATGCAAATATAGAGAGTGACAAGATTTGCCTTAAAAAGTCAGTTTCAAGTAAACAATATGTCTTTTAATTAAATGGAAGAAATGCATTATCATCGCTATTATAGAAAATTAGTTTAAAACAATCCATCTGGGGGCGCCCGGGTGGCTCAGTTGGTTAAGTGTCTGCCTTCAACTCAGGTCATGACTTTGGGATCCTGGATTTGAGCCCCGCCCTCCCCCAACTCAGCAGAGAGTCTGCTTCTCCCTCTCTGCCCCGGCCCCCTCCCCACTCATGCTTGCATTCTCTCTCTCCTTAATAAATAAATAAAATCATTAAAAAATTAAAAAATAAAAAAAATAAAAAATAAGGTATCTGAAAAAAGGATAAAGTGTCAGGATATAGTAAAACACTCAATAGGCTAATCTTTATTGGCAAAATAATTGTACAGAAAGGATAGTGACCTTTCATTGATATATGTGGTAGTTAATAAATCATTCTTAAGAATTCACTGCAAACTGCAAACCCATCATTCCAGGGTGCATTCAATAAATTTTTCTTCTGCATAAATATTGTATTGTGTTTTGTGCTAGTCCTCGGTAATTCACGGATATGATTTATAGCCTATGTCTTCAAAGAGTTTATATTCACATATGGGGAGACAGACAAGTTGATAATTACCAGAGGATGTCTTAAGTGTTTTGATGGAAATATCAGTGTAAGAGAGAATATAAATGGAGCATTCAAGAGAGACTACCAAGTAGTTTGGTAGTCTTTACCTGTCAGAAGTTTGGGTTGACTTGACTGGTTTCTCTGCTCTGAGTTTTACAAGGCCCATACCAATGTATTGACCTCTGGGCTCTTACCAAGAGGCTCTGGCAAGAATCTGCTTCTAAGCTCATTCTGGTTGGCAGAATCAAGTTTCTTATGATTCTGAGACTGAGGTACCATTTCTTTGCTGTCACTTTGTTCCTCTATACTGCCTACATTCCTTCTCGAATTTTCCATGTCACCCCCATCTGCAATGGGAGGTTCAGTTACTCTCAAGCTTTGAATCTCTCTAATTTCCCCCTTCTACCTCCTTTCATGTGCATCTCTCTTCTGCCTTCTCTTCTTCTTTTAAAAATTCATGTGATTAGATTGGGGCCACCATGATAATCCTGGATAATCTCCTTATTTTAAGATCAGCTGAATGATAATCTAGCCTCTTCACAGCAGTAGTAGATTAGGATTTGATTGAATAGCCAGAGAATGATCTTGGGGGGAGATATATTTGCAATTCTCACTGGCACAGAAGTTCATTTTTTCCTTGTGAAATCAACTTCATCTTAAAGGAAAATAATTGAGAAATAATTCTGTGCACAGAAGTAACAGAACCTACTCCACATTATAGAAAGATCACTAGGACAGCAGTGTACAGTTTGAAAAATTAGGGGGCAAGGACTGGAGGGCTTCAGAGAGACCAGTTAGAATGCTCAGTTAGCACTTAAGTTTAGAGAAAGTGAGAAGAATCATGACAGTAAGAGTAAGAAGATATCAGAGGGGATAAATTTCAAATGCACTAAGAAAGTAAAATATGCTATACTTTGTTCCTTCTTGGACATAAGAGAATAGATTCAAGAATAACTCTCATTTTTGGTGTCAGTAACTAGATCAATAAGATTAACATTTACCAAATGTGAAAAATAGCCAAGAGAAGAACAGATTCCAGTAAAAATGTAATATTGTATTCAGGATTAGAGAACACAGATTCATTCTTGTTTGGAAATACTGATTTTCATAGGCCTACAGGATTGGACAACTTCATCAGTTACCAGATACATAAGATTTGAACATAAAAGTGGACTGAAATGACTACAAAGACTTGTGAAGAATCGGTGATTGGTACTTCAGAAAATATACATCCATTGATAGAAATCACAATTATAGGGGCACCCGCCTGGCTCAGTTTGTATAGCATACGACTCTTAATCTTGGGGTTGCGAGTTTGAGTCCATGTTGGGTGGAGAGATTACTGAAAACCAAAATCTTTTTAAAAAATCAAAATTACACTTTTCTGAGGCATGAGTAGAAGAGTAGAGACAAAATGAATCAAAGAAAGAATAGACATGATAGAGGATGAGAAATGAAAAACAGCAGAGTAGTTTATAAAGCATAGTATAATTTGGAAATATCATGCCGACTTTAGAAAATACGGGGTGCCTAGGGTGATACAATTGGTTAAGCATCCAGTTCTTGGTTTTGACTCAGATCATGATCTCAGGGTCTTGGGATTGAGTCCCACATTAGTTCCTCAGCATAGAGTCAGCTTAACATTCTTTCTCCTTCTCCCTCCACCCTTCCCCCCAGACTTGCGTGCTCTAAAATAAATAATCTTTAAAAATGAAAACATTAGCATTTTCTAAGTGTAAGACATGTTAACATATAAAATCATCAATAGAGATAATTTAATTGAAAACAGAACTGCTCAGCAGAAGGTATATAATTCACTCTTTGTGTTGATAAGAAGGGGATTATATCAAAGATATTCCCCAAATACCATACGAGTCACTTTTCATTATTTTCATGTCCATTTTATTTATTTATTTTTAAGATTTTATTTATTTGACAGAGATAGCCAGCGAGAGAGGGGACACAAGCAGGGCAAATGGGAGAGGAAGAAGCAGGCTCCCAGCGGAGGAGCCTGATGTGGGGCTCGATCCCAGAACGCTGGGATCACGCCCTGAGCCGAAGGCAGACGCTTAATGACTGCGCCACCCAGGCGCCCCTATTATTTTCATGTCCCTTTAAAACAAAAACATAAGCACTTGTAGTATTTTGAAAATGTTATAAAACAAGGAGGGATATATATACATCCATATGATTAAATTATCTATTGAAGTGCTCAGGTATTAAAAGAATATTTGCCGATATGAGACAAATTCATGATCTATACTAATAAAAAATGTATAAACAAGATTACAGTGTGAACTTTGTGAGACATAAGACACACAACAAATACAAAAATGTTTTTGAAATGAATTTCCTAATTTTTATTTTTAAAATATATTCCTTTTCAAAATAGGGGAAAAATCACTAATTTTAAAAGTGAGGCAAAATATATGCAATATAAGGTAATACGTGAAAAGAGAACTACACAGATGGTATAATGTACTTGAGAAAATGGAAGGACATGATATTCAGACAACGATTGCAGTTATTGCTGTCTATAGCAGTAACATCTCCTCTACTAAACAGGAAGGAAGGCTATAAGGATGATTGATGATGCTGATAAATTTGGAGGTGGAAGGCCTGGGAGCCATTATGTTCTCTATTAGGTAGGACTTAAGGTATTTAGCTGAGTGTGATGGGGAAAGTGGCCAAAGCAAAGGCTTTGAGGGATGTTTAGTGATGTTTAGAAATAGCCACTGTATGGGCTGGGAGAGGATGGTGATTAGGAGAAAAGTACTGCCTGCTGAGAGTTTTATAAAGTGTCAAGAACCATGATAGAACTATATTAATTAAGACCATTTGAAAATGATGTAAGAATAGACAAAACAGTGCCATGTAATAGAAAGTCCAGAAACAGACCCACACACATAAATACCTTACATGAAAGATGTGCCACTGTACAATGGGTAAAGTTAGGCTTTTTGATAAATAGTATTGGGACAAGTAGTTATCCATAGTTTAAAAAATGAAACTAGATCAATTCTAGGGATATCAAAAACTTAAACGTGAGAGAAAAGTTACAGAGAATTTAGCTATTATTATAGAAGAATATTTTTGTAACTTCAGAGTAGAAAATGATTTATCGATTTAATTGAAGTATAATTAATAGAAAACAAGCTCCACATATTTTAAATGTCCAATATGTTCTGATCATCATATACGCATGTGTAATTATAAGATTACACATCTTAGTGTAAGTATAAGATATTGTCATCACTGCAGAATGTTTGCTTGGGCCTACCAATTCCCAATATCTATTCTGATTAGCAACCATTTTCTGATATCAGTCATTATAGATTACTTTAGTCTTTACTTAAACTTAATACAAATGGAATCACAAATTATGTAACCACGTGTGTCCCGCTTCTTTTGGGGCAGCTATTTATTCTTTTTTATTGCTGGTTAATATTCCATCACACAAACATACCATGATTTATCAATCCACTCCTTTTGAACATTCCTCTACAATTCTTTTGTGAAGAAATATTTTTATTTCTCTTGAGTAAGACTAGGAATAAATTCCTGAGTCAAAAGGTAGATGTTTGTATAAATTTACTGCATTAAGCAATTTTCCAAAATGAATGACAGGTTTATACTCCCACTAACAATATATGAAAGGCCCAGGTAATCTACATCCTTGTAATAAGTTGGTTTTGCTATATTATTTTTAAATTTAAAATTTTGATTAGTTTATAACTGCTTCTCATTTTATTTATTTATTTTTAAAGATTTTATTTATTTATTCAACAGAGATAGAGACAGCCAGCGGGAGAGGGAACACAGGCAGGGGAAGTGGGAGAGGAAGAAGCAGGCTCATAGCGGAAGAGCCTGATGTGGGGCTCTCGATCCCATAACACCAGGATCACGCCCTGAGCCGAAAGCAGACGCTCAACCGCTGTGCCACCCAGGCGCCCCGCTTCTCATTTTAATTTTAACTTACATTTACCTGGTAGCACTGTTTGCATTGCACATCACACCACACATTAATATCCTCTTTTGAGATGTATAAAATACACGCCATTTTCTTCTTAATGGATTTACAGGGATTCCTTATGTAATCTGATACTAGATTTTTTAAAGATACATATATTGCAAGCATGAGACTCTCTTTGCATTTTCTTATCTGTGTTGTTCATTTTACCATGGTTAGTATAAAATCCCTGTTTGATCATTTCTAAATTTGGCCCATCTTTAAGTGTCTTGCTATTGACTCTTTGAACTGTGGTATAGATTTTCTTGCCTTATTTTGTGTGTCTTGTAATCTTTGATTGTAAGATGGGCATTTAGTATAAAAATAACAGGAGAAAACAGTGTCAATAATATTTACCTCTACAAAAGAGTACACATTTTTTTCCTCTTAGATCACTATACTGGGAGCTGAACCCAAAGGATCTGCAGATAAACTAAAAATGGATTTTGTTTATGCTTTAGTTTTATATAACTCACCACTGTATTCATTTTTTTGAACATGGAATCTATACTTTCTAGTGAATAGTTCCTGGTATTGGAGCTCTTCTCTAATTCCAAGGTTCTGCTTTATAGCTGAACTGGCAACTTCTGGAACTGTGACTGATCTCCCCCTGATTAGAAGACTGGTTATCAAGTGTTGAAGATGCTATGGGATTTCTCTGCTCCTTAATTGCAGTCTCCATTGTCTGTGCCTTGAAATACCTTGTTCAGCTCTGTTGTTTCTCCCCAACTTTAGCAAGCCAGCTGTCCTATACTTTATCAAGACCATGAATGTCTCATATGTTTTTCTTCACAACCTTCCCACCCTGCAGGTTTTGAAGGACTTGTCAGAGATCCTACTTGGCTCAGATTGCTTTAGTTTTTATTTTTTGTTCACCACACTTGAGAAAAATTTGGTGGCTTGGCACAGAGTTACTGTGTGTGTGGGATCTCTCCACATTTTCTGAGATTTGGTTTATTTGGGGTTCTTTATGGATTCCATGTTTTTAAATGGGTTTCAAAATTCTGATGTTTAGTTTATCTTGATTTTTGAATTACTTATTTTTCAAAATTTTATTTGTTGCATTGGCCATCTTTTTATTATTCTTTGAACTATAAATGTATAGCACAAATTCTGTGTGAAATACACATTTCATATTATAAAATGGATAATAGGAATTTATAACCCAGGGAATTGTTACTTAGATATTCATTAGCTCTGCAAATACTAAATAAATGCAATGTTAAGAGATACTGCTACTCAAAAAAAAAAAAATGGGGTTCAGTGCATTTACAGTTGTAAACTTAGTAAAAACATAGCAGGTTCCTTCAGGTATTCTGTCATTACATTCTGTTTTCTCCCTAACTTGAATCAACTGAAATCTATCTGAAGACCTATCCATAATGGACTATATAGAATCAAGTAATTTCTTTAGATAAAATACCTGTAAAAAGCTTTAACCCAAAGAATGGAAATTCACCATCAAGAACTCTTCAGTACTAATTAGTTACAAATTTTAAACAATTTTCAAATTTTGTGCTTTCTGATCTCTACTCTGAAAACTATAAAACACCGATGAAAAAGGGGCACCTGGGTCACTCAATTGGTTAAGCATCTGACTCTTGATTTTCGTTCATGTCACGATTTTAGGGTCATGGTATTGAACCCTACCTTGGGCTCCATGTTTAGGAAGGGGTCTACTTGTTCCTCTTCCTCTGCTCCTCCCCCAGCTCATGCTCTCAATACATAAATAAATAAATACACCGATGAAAGAAACTGAAGACAACACAAAAATATGGAAAAACATCCCATGCTCATGGATTTCAAGAATATTAAAATGTCTGTAGTATCTAAAGCAATCTACACATTTAATGCAATCCCTATCAAATAGCAATAGCATTTTTCACAGAACTAGAACAAACAATCCTAAAGTTTGTATGGAAGCACTAAAGACCCCAAATGGCTAAAGCAACCTTGAAAATGAAAAACAAATCTGAAGACATCACAATTCTGGACATCAAGTTATATTACAAAGCTGCAGTGATCAAAACAGTATGGTACTGGCACAAAAATAGAGACATAGATTAATAGAACAGAATAGGAAACCCAGAAATAAACCCACAACTACATAGACAATCTTTGACAAGAAGGATAAAATAAGAATAGGTAAGGGACAGTCTCCAAAAAATAGTGTTGGAAAAACTGAAAAGCAACATGCAGAAGAATGAAATTGGACCACTTTCTTATACCATACACAAAAACAAATTCAAAATGGATTAAAGACCTAAATTGATACCTGAAACCATCAAAATCCTAGAGGAAAACACAGGCAGTAACTTTTTTGACATTGGTTTTAGCAACTTCTTTCTAAATAGGTCTCCTCAGACAAGGGAAACAAAAGCGAAAATAAACTATTGGGACTATATATCAAAATAAAAAGCTTCTGCACAGTGAAGGAAACAATCAACAAAACTAAAAAGCAACCTACGGAATGGGAGAAGATATTTGCAAATGATATATCTGATAAGGGGTTAGAGCCTAAAATATATAAACATCTTATACAACTCAATACCCAAAAGCAAATAATCCAATTTGAAAATGGGCAGAAGATATGAACAGACATTTCTCCAAAGAAGACATCCAGACGGCCAACAGACATGAAAAAATGATCATCATCACCTACCATCAGGGAAATGTAAATCAAAACTACAATGAGATATTACCTCACACCTGTTGGAATGGCTAAAATCAATACAAGAAACAACAAGTATTGGTGAGGATGTTGAAAAAGGGGAACCCTCACGCACTGTTGGTGGGAATGCAAACTGGTGCAGCTACTGCAGAAAACAATATGGAGGTTCTTCAAAAAGTTAAAAATACAACTACCCTATGATCCAGCAATAGCACCACTAGTTATTTACCCAAAGAATACAAAACCACGAATTCAAATGGATACAAGCACCCTGAAACTCACAGCAGCATTATTTACAATCGCCAAATTATGGAAAAAGCCCAAGTGTACATTTATTGATGAATGGATAAAGAAGAGGTGGCATATATATAAAATGGAATACTACTCAAACATAAAAAAGAATGAAACCTTGTCATTTGCAAAGGCATGGATAGAGCTAAAGCGTATAATGCTAAGCAAAATAAGTCAGAAAACAAATACTATATGATTTCACTCATAAGTGGAATTTAGGAACAAAAGAAATGAGCAAAGGGAAAATAAAAGAGAAAGAAATCAAGAAACAGACTTTTAACTAGAGAGAACAAATTGATGGTTAACACAGAGGGTGGGATGGGGTAAGTAGTAGTGGGGATTAAGGAGTGTACTTGTCATGATGTGCACAGGGAGACGTATGGAAGTGCTGGATCACTACACTGCACACCTGAAACTAGTACTGCATGTTGAGTACAATTAAAATAACTTAATTTTATTTTTAAAAGATTTTATTAATTTATTTGACAGAGAGAGAGAGAGAGAGCATAAGCAGGGGGAGAGGGAGAGGGAGAAGCAGGCTCCCCGCTGAGCAGGGAGCCAGATGCAGGGCTTGATCCCAGGACCCTGGGATCACCTGAGCTGAAGGCAGAGGTTTAATTGCCTGAGACACCCTGGTGCCCCCTTTTATTTTTTTAATAAAAACAAAAGTCTGTGATTTTTTTTTTTCCTTAAGATCCAGGATTCTATTAAATACTATTGGTATTCTATCTCTTTGGACCATTCTCTTTGCCAAACTTTGTCTCATAAATGCAGGAACTTACCCTGACTCCAATCCAGTTGCTGAGATTTTTCATATAAAAAATGTGTTTGTTGATGCTAAGTTCCTTCTTATTTTAATTCTCATTATCATTTATTACTAGATTCCAGATTACTGTACCCTTGACTCTGTTACCAGTTTTTAGGTGCTTAATGTTAACTGCTTTACTAAACACACCAAAGTTGTGTCTTTTTAGAATGTGAAGAATGGTTATACTTTCCATATTGTACTATCGAAGTCTTCTCATAGTACAGAACCAAAGTTTAAGCTCTTATTTGTCATCAATATTCTTAAATATCAATATCCTTGCCTCTTACTTGTTGGTAATGAATCTGATTCTATTTAGCCTTGATTGCCAGTGATTTGCTAGATTTCTGTACAATAATTAAAAAATCTCTGCCCTAAACAGTTGTTTATAGGAAGAAGTTATATTTTTATCTTTAGTAGTTTGTACTATTAAATTCACTCTTTCAGTGTTATATTACACTGAAGATACAAGACAAGCTTATCTACATTGTCTAGGTGACATACTAATGAGTAAGGTTAGTTATCTATGTATGGAAGGATTAATGGCTTCCACTAGCATTCAAAAGGAACATATCATCCAAAACAAATTCTATGTGTTTCCACCTTATGTGTAACATGACAGGAAGAAGGGAAAATAACACTCATTGAGAGATGACTCCCATGTGAAAGTCATTGCTAAAAGTCTCTTGATATTCTTCATCTCATTCTGTCCTCGCAAAAAATATTGTATACATTTTACAGTCATTTACTACTTGCCAAGGTAAAATGTGGAAAATGTTAAGAAAATTCTATTTGAATTATATAATAATTTGGTTGTAAGTAGGGTGGCTAATAATTTACAATGTTTCTTGGCCTGGTTTCAACAACTTGGAGCCACAGTTGTCAATGTGATGCTTATCAGAGGCAATGCAGCTCGAATCTTTCTAGAAGATCAAAATAGTAGACATTAAAATCCAAAATGCTATCCTCCATATGTGTACTGTAAGTCCGAACTCTCCTTTTCTCACATGTGAGCTGGTCATTATAATGTTTCCTTAATAAAGAAATGTTTCCACTTTTGTCATATCAATTAGTTTGGCAAAAAAGATTGGCAAAAAACAGAGATGAACGTCTAGAATTATTTCAAATCTCTCCTTCCTCAGTGCTTCTGGAAAGAATCAACACTTTTTTATGAAAAAGCTGCAAATTATTTGTTCCTACATTCTTTGAAAAAAAAAATACTGGCTTATGCTGCCAATACAAGTAATGTACCTCTGAATGTTGACAGTATTTTCCAGATCATAGTAATTTCAAGATATTTATTAAAAATTCAAAATTGAAAAACAAATATCTAGATTTAGAGTAGTATTATTTAACGTACTCAATTAGTTTGACAGCACGTAAGTACGGTCTGCGGATTAAGCCATTAGAATTAATGCCAAAACTATCGATAACCCTTTAAGAAGAATAAGGGGCCTTCAGAAGATTAAACACACTTTTCCCCTGAAAAATTATTTTAAAAAAGGTAAGAATTTTGCCTCTGAATATAATATGTGAGCATTTGTACTTATATCTGCATTTATGCATCTCTCTCTTTTAGCTTGTGGTCCATAGCTGTGTAGGTATACAGAAGTATAATCTAAATGGTAATACAATCTGCCCACACGAGGCCTGATTAGGCCATTCAGAGTAACTCACACAAAAATGCTTAAAGAGGTAATTGAAGTGTGCAAATGACACCTGACTAAATGATTAGTTCTCTGGAATATCCATCATGGAAAGGACATGTACATCTTTAATAGTTACTGCTATTTTAAAATATCAACTGGGATAAGCTAAATGAGAAACTGCTTTTAAACACTTTTTTAATATTCTGGATGTTTACTAATTTAAACCACTTGCTTCTTCTACTTGAAATAAAATCAGGTGTCTAAGAAATATTGGTTGTATTTCATTTCATTTTTAGGCATTCCCTAGAAACTATCACGAACATTACGCTTCCAAATGTTTACATAATTGAAGTCCTCTCATAAGTGGCCTTGTTTAAATCTCTCCAAATTGTGCTAGATTACATACCTAATTTAGTTATTGAAGTGTGATCTTTGGAAAACAATAACTCCATAATTGATGATAATTACTACACTGAAAACTCAAAATGCAAGCTATCTAGGTTTAAAAAACATGCACCGTAAACTGATTAGATCAGAAGATGCCAACTTTCAGTGGTGGTGTAACATATGATAATGATGTGCACCTTGTGCTGAGAACTAACTCCTGGCACCTCTTCTCATTTTTAGACACTTTCAGTGAGAGTCTCTTTAGACTTTACCAGTCGTCTTTTAAAACTAAAGATCCCCAGAAAGAACATTACAACTTAACCTACTACTATAAAAGAGGAGTTTTTTTTTTTTCTTTTTTTTTTTTTTCTCTCCATCCCCCTCCAAGTTTTCCTGAACAGAGGAGAAAATCCTAAATCATGGCCCCTTGAACATGGGGTAGGGCCAGTGCACGTTAAAAGTTCACGTATTTATCTCTCCAAAGATGTTCTTTACTCTTTCTTCCTTTTGCTCCTCCTCATTCTCCCTGTCTACGGATTCTATGACTTGCTCATCAGTGGTTCCAGTTACTATCCCAGCTAGTGTTATGGTTTAAATTTGGCTAATGAAGAGTATATGGTCTCGCTTAGACTGTGACCCAAGTTGTCTGACCCAATTCAACACTTAGCACTGGTGTATCTGTCACTGAAGCACTTTGTTTTTCTTTAGTTCTTATTTCTCATATGTAAAGGTCTCAGGAAAATAATTGGTCAGAAATTTATTTGGTAGATGATCATTTTTGTTTTGATTTTTGGTAGAAAACCACCACCACATGTTTCACATTTTCTTCTTCAAGCTCTCCCATGATGCCTCTGCTGGTAGAAACTATGCAGATGCTTGCTTTTCTAGAGAGTCTAAGAGAAACTTTTTTTTTTCCTCTGTTCCATTGTATTGGATGGCAAGCAAAACTAACATATGAATTTGCAATGGATATGTCAATGTGCAAAAAGTTTTGTTGTGGGCAGGGCAAGATGAAGATATCTTTATGTTCCTTTACTAAATACAATTTAAAAATCCCACTGATAGTTAACACATATTATCTCACAGCATATGGGCAGGGAATACTACTTGGGAGCAAAACTGTATTCTTATTTATCCTACCGTGAAATGTGTTCGTGGTCATATCGTGAAACACGATGAAAATAATCTTCAGTTATGTTGTGAATTTCAAGTACAATCAACTACAAGTGGGTATTTTTAATGAATAAAGGAAAATGAGAGTTCTTGTATATAGGTCTACATAGTTTTCACTGAAAAATATGGGAAATAAAAGTCCTAATGAAAATGTAATTCTTAAAGCAAGGAATAAACAGGAAAATGAGAAAACAATGTTCCCAAGCTCTAGTCTTAGAGATAGAATATTTGCTTCAAGGAAAATAATGTTTTGCAGATAAAAAAGTAAAGCTTGCTATATAAATGTAGACTTAAGAATGACTCCATGAATAAAGTTGAGGCTTGGACGAATAGTAGAAATGTTCAGGCTTTAAGATTAGTTGTTTTGACTTCACATCATTCTTTTTAATTCAGTATCAAAATCCTCCTCTACATGATATCCCTATTTAAACAGAGTTAACAATGAAATGATTATACCTCTTTTTTATCTTTAAGGTATTTTACTAAATTTATTTTAAAAGTTAGGATAGGAAAGAGGGGTATTCTCCCATTTATTGTAGGTAATCGGAAGGGTATAAGCACCTAAAGAGAATTAAAGGAGAAGAATACATTGAGGGAATATTTGAATAAATCCCAGAAGAGGATTGGAATAAAAAAAATCAATGAGTGAACCCTGAAATGTGTAGTAAGGAAACCAATAAAAACAATTAAGGAAAAGTTCCTTTTATTGCAATAACTTGTCTTATGGATAAATGAATATTTAAACATATTTGAAATACACATGAGTGGCATATCTGAGACAAACAAATGGAATTTTACCATGAAAGGCTTCCTAACATGCTGGCCATTATTTGGTTTCCTATACTGTGTGCAAGTGACTGAAGATTGGTGAAATTTATAACCAGACATAGGCAGTCATTTGTTCTAGCACTGGCATGACCCTAACTTTAAAAGGGAAATGTTATTTTTCTTTCCTCTCACTATTATGTGTTTATTCTATAACATTTATCAAAATTTTATTGAGTATGTTGGGGATGAAGTCAGTGGAAGATTGATTCATACATGTTTTTGGTTCCTCCAGGCAAATTCCATTACAAATGCTACAACAACTACCCCCTTAACCAATGTCTTCCTGGGTCCATAAGAATCCTAAAATTAAAAGGGATTAAAAAGTAAACAGTTGACTTTTCCCATAAGTACTACTCAATTAAGACCATAACCAGCGCAACGAGCTGACTGGCTTTGCGGTCACGTACATTCCTATACCTGAAAGGGATCTAAAAAAAGGAATGCCATTACAATGACCAGATGCAGGAACGAGATCAAGCTCAGCACAATAGGACGGCAATCAAAATGTCACCACCTGTCATAAAGACAGACTCCACTACTAATGTTTGAGTTCTAAGAGTTTTTGAGTTCCCACATCTGTACAATCTGAAAAGAAGGCCCATTTTCCTTTCTCCCCTTGGTATCTCTCAAAATTTCAAATCACATGGGACTCAGGTAACAATCATGCTTTACCCCTAAACATAATTAAAACTGCAAAACCATCCACCTCCTTCTGACTTCACCATGTCCACACCTCATTCCCTCTCTTGTTTCACTCTTGACTGAAACTGAGCCCTTCTTGAGGAATCTTTTTGGTATTTACTATGTCAGCAAGAAGTTTACTTTTACATGTGTTGGTACCTGGTGTCATTCATAAACATTCATAAATTCTTAAGTGAGGATGGGAAAAAAATTGCCTAGCAGCAAGCAGGGGAGGCTAGATACCCAATAAAGCACTGCTGCACCAAATAAATGATGGGTGGATGGATGAGTGAGAAAGAAGGTCTGTCTCTCTATACACAAGAACAAAGGGAAGTGGACAGCAGAAACTAGAAAACTTACAATTATATAAGTCTGTTATAGTCAACTTAATTCATAATTGCTTTAGGGTTGCTTTGGCTCACCCCTCTCAAAACCATACCGCAAATAGCTCCTAGGATAAACAATTTTATTGTGAAGTTCATCTTTCAGAAGGTATCTTTAAAAGTCTGTTAATTAATTCATTTTTTTACACAGACACCACCTGGGCAAATTGAGGTTTGTTGTCAGGGCAAAATTACTATTTACAGAAAATCCATATTAACTCTCAATAATAGATTTATGTTGACTCTCCAGCAGGTCATTTGAAAGACAAGGGTGATAGTAAAGAAATTATATGAAAAGGAGAGAATTGATGGGATACCTAACATATATATAAATATCACATACAGATGTGTATCATATACACATACATTTATATGCTTTCAGATGTTTAACATAAATATAAATACATATATAAAAAGTCTGACATTATAAGATGTTAAGTCTAGATTGCTTCTTCACAGAGCAACCACAGTGAAAAAAAATAGACAAATCATCCTGTCAAAACTTATGGATAAAGTTAGGTTTTAAAATGATTAGACTTCTTAAAAATTTATTTTATTTTAGAGAGAGAGTGAGCATGCAAGTGGGGGGGGGCAGAGGGAGAGAATCCTCAAGCAGACTCCCTGCTGAGCGCGGAGCCAGAGGCCGGTCTATCTCATGACCCGTGAGATCAGGACCTGAGCTGAAACCAAGAATCCAATGCTTAATTGACTGAGCCACCCAGGTCTCCATGATTAGACTTTTTATTGTTTTTAATTTGTGTATATTTTGCTTATTCATCTAGATCATTTCCAGAACTTTCAGTGCTTTCTTCTTAAAATATTGTTTAAGCAACAGTAAATCTGCAAAATGTTTTGGGAAGTCTGGGAGTTCATCTTTCTCTGTTTTGTACTGTGAAGGAAAAATTCTCAGCAGCACATTGTTGAGGGCAGTATAAAATCTTTGTTCTTTGTGATTTTCTTCCATTACTGGCTCATAGATACTAGTAAACATACAGTGCAGAAAACCCAATGGTTTTAAACTTCTCCCTCACCTTCCCCCACACAAAACTAGCATGACTCTGTGAGGGCATTATGTACTTCAGTATTTTAAAAACTGTTAAAACCTAAGAAGAAAAAAAACAGCAAAAACATGTTTCTCAAGCTTACAAGTGTTAGGGTGTGACAGTACTTTTTTTTTTTTTTTTTTGACATCACAGTAACTATAATGTCTGAATTCAGTTTGACAGTTGATTTTCCCCAGGCATTCCACTTTTGCATTCATCATATAGTGTTGTGCAGCATAAATAAAACCCAGCATTTAGAAACAAGTAAACAGAAGAAGCTGGGCTTATAATAAAAATTTAAACAGAAATTGTCAACCAATTATTTACAGATGCATTCTCCACTCCCAATTTGACATGGATTGAAATGTAAAAATATTTGCCCATTAATTTTGACTTTTTGCCACAACTGCAATTCTGATTTTGATTTCTTCCTTCAACTTTAAACAGTGATATAGATACAGATATAGATACAGATACGGATTTAAGATTAAAGATTAGATATAAATAGATGTAAAGATAATGGTAGAAGTAGAGAGAGAGAGAGAGAGGAGTTCTTGCCCTTTCGCTAGAGGATCTTTGATCACGTACTCACATCAATGATTGACAGTAATCTGGCTCAGCATTTCAAGGATGCAGATAGTTCAGGAAAGAAATTTATGGGACTGATATTTAATTCTAACTTTTTGTTTTACTGTAAACAATAGGTATTAGCAAAGTATAAACAGGAAAATGTTATTACTTTAAAATTATTTTTTATTAGCACCATAGCTTTCCAAGCAGCCTTGCCAAAGAATACATATTATTTTGCCCATTTAGCCAGCCATGAAAAATGTAAGCCCTAAGACCAAGTCAACCCATCACTACTCAATCATTAAATAGTGAAAACAAACCAGTTTACATAAAACATCATTCCTTTGGATGTTAAGTATATCTGATATTGATATCAAGGATATCTTAAAATGCTAAACATCTTAAACATTTAAAAATCGCCAACATAATTTGGGTATATACTACCACATATATTATCACATAGATTTCTTATAATCATTTTTTTAAATATCAATTTTATAGAGTTAAAATATAGATAAATAGATGTTTGACTATATTTTGCATTTCTCCCTTTGAACTGTAATAAATTCCCCTTACAAGTATGTTTTGTAATTTTTTCCTAAATATGCAAATTTTTAATAGTACACAGATCTACTCACACTAAATGGGTTGCAACATATTTTACTGAATATTTAAGGGAGAAAACACTAAATTCTCTTGAGTAAAATCTAGAAGGGATAAAATGAAAAAGGTATAGAGGTGGAAAGAGAAAGAGAAAGCAGCCAGTAAGAGGAAGGGTGTTTGAAATATAATGTGGAGTAGGGTATACAGTTAAATTATTTGCATGCAGAGCTATCATCTTCTCACTGACTCCCTGGCTTCAGTGAAACATGGATTGCTTGTTCTCAACTGTTCTGCACCCCTCCACAGAGGAAGATAATATTTTCCAATTTTATTGAACTCAGGTATGGTCATGTGACTTGGTTTATTTTGGATAATGCAACATGAGCAAAATGATGCATCATTTGTGACCAGATGTTATACTAACCACGGGGGGCTTCATTCAGGTCTATTCCCTTCTGCCATTTGAAATGTTCTTTAGGAAAAATAGGTAGGAGCAATTCTGACCGCTTGTGTCCGAGAAAAAAAAAAAAAAAAGACATGTAATAGAACCGCAGCTGACCTGAGATGGGCATTCAACATGAATTAGAAATGATTTTTTTTTGTTATAAAGCACTGAAGTTGTAGGATCACTTTTTCCTGAACATAACCCATGATACAGAACACAAAGACCTGATGTATAGTTTGTTTATTAGTGTGTATACTTGCTTGTTTCATTAGTTGAAATCAACTAGAGAGGCTGAGTAGCAATTTTCCGGCAAAAAATAGTAGACAAGACATGTACAGCATAAGCAGGAAAAGGAGATGTCTATAAACCAAATACGTAGAAGAGCAGAGAATCCAAGATAATCCTTAGAGCATAAGTCCCTCCATGACCGACAGAATTAGAAAGGAATGGGAAGTTTTGTAACTCACGGAATAGCAACTGGAATCATTCTTAGTAGTGAAGGCCCTGATATTACGGCTTTGTAGATCGTAAATTACTTTAATTACTTCAGCTCTATTGGGATGAAAATATTTCTGTCAAATCTCCAAAATAATAAAATTGTAATTTTATATAAGTAATTTTCTTCTGGTATCTGGTATAATTGTCTGATTATCTAAACATCCATTAGTAAACCAACTTTCCTTGTTAGTAAAATTAGTGGCTTATAAAACTTACAGCATTTGTTTATTCCTTTTGGTAGAATATTGTAACAGACTCTCTGGGCATCAATAAATATGTTAAGTTTAAGGTGTTCTTTCAGAATTACAAGTAAGCTTACTAAAAACTTTTGGTATCATCGATGTTATAATTACAACCCTTAGAGAAGATGCAAAATGTAAAAAAAATAAAATAAAAACCTTTGTTCTCTTTAGGAAGAAATTGTATAATTTGTTTTAACTTTTTTAACCTTATAAAAAGGTTTTCTAAACATATGAAAATGATATAAATGGGATATAAACCCAGAGAAATTTAGATAAGCTATTAGTAGAAAAGTTTCCAGTTATCATTATTTATTTTTATTTGTTCACTGGTCTGTGTATAAAATGAAATTATATCTTAAATGTATCAAGTTATAGCATATGCATTCCCTATATTGCTCTCTGAAGCACCAAGAAGGGTATTAAAGAAAATTTTAAAGATTATTTATAGCCAATCACAAAGTTTAACTAAAAATAGATACAGTTGGTGATAGGATGAATTTCTCTATATACATTGTTTACAGCAAATTATAACTACTAAGCATACAGTGTGCTACACCATGTTCTGGTTACAGTTATATCAAAAATATGTAGCCCTAGAAGAGATCTCATACATCTAGGAAGAAGATGGATGAAGAGTAGTCTGAGATAACTTTGAGAGCTTTGCTGACCATTGTGGAGGGGGCCATTATATAATGACCAAAGACAGCTTGTCTCAAGAGTGAATGAAATTTAGAAACACTAGGAAAAGAACACTTCACGGTGAAGCAGATGTAAATCTTCCAGAAAACAAAAATTTTATAAAATAATATTCAGATTTACATGTAACCATATTCAGGTTGAGGTGAAGACAATATAAGCAAAGACTTTAAAAAGTGGGAGACAAGTGAAAAGTGAGACTTGGAATAAAGGAAATCTTTGAGGAAGGAATGGAATGTTCAACTTGATCACCATCATCTTTGCTAGGGATCCGTGGAGAGTCAATTTATACCTGTTGGGTAATGTGCCTGTTAAGGAGTAAATTTTGAACTGGCTTTTTAAAAATACATTTCTATTTAACTCTGAGCATCTTCCTCTTCCTCATCTTTCCAATCTTGTTTAAAAACCTTGCCATTACCATATTAATTGCTTCTCCAATTCTAAAAATTTACCTTTCCAAATAGAATGGTATTCACAGTAGCATATAGTTTCCAAGTTTTGTTACAAAATGTGGTTCTGCTCAAATTTCACAGTGGTTGGAAACAGAACTTATATTTGGTAGTTCTGTGTGTTATCTAAAGCAGTTTTGATTATAAAAAGGATCAACACCCATTCACCTGGAGAACATGTAAATTAAAAACTAGCAAATATATTAACATATAATAATATTAAAATGCCTTTAGCAATATAGCTTCCTAAAATAATCATTATGCTATTTTAAAATTTAAATAATTGCTATAGGAAGTTGGATATTTTTTTAAATTACTTACTCAGTCTGTTAAAAGATAAATGTCAAATTTCAATGAGAAGTTACATTGGAGATTTAAATATAAAGGTTAGCTAAAATCGGAAGTGGTTTTAAATCTCTTGTGTCATACAAGGTATGTACTATAATTCTCAAATGAAAATTATTTCTATACTAACATTTCACATGTTTTCTGTATAATGATAATATGTTTTAGAACCACCAAGCCAATAAATCATGCTATAAATACTTGGTAAAATAGTCCATCTGTCCAAATACATACCTTTTATGTTTCTGACCATTTCTCTTTCGGAAAGTAAAGTACAGTGTTTGAGGTGATGGGGAATTTATTAATGTTACTCAGGTTTTGTTATTGTCGGGCTATGCCAAGATTTTACTCTCCACTGAGCACTGAGCTCACAAATGTTCATAACTTCTCACATATCTGATCTCAACTTGGATTTCCTATGAATTTTCTTGTAGTCTAACCACTGATAAGAAACTTTATCAGCCAGAATATTTGTAAGTTTCCTGAAGTATAAATTTAAGTCCAACTTAAGTTCCACAAAGATAATGTTTCTTAAACTCATGAAGCATTTGGAAATAAACTGGGGGAAAAGTTCTTTTTCCCTGAGCATTTTCCCTCTATATTTGCTTTTATATATATCCCTGTGTATTTAATTTTGCTTTGTTTCTTTGTTTTACTTCTTCTGTTTTCCTATACAACTCATTTTAAGTTTCCATTCATAACCTTAAAATTCTCCCTAAAGACCAGGATAAAAAAATCTGCCAAATCCTATAATTGTGTCATCTCATTGATTTCTTTACTTAGTGCCCTTTAACTAGGAACAGCCGCAAAGGAGTGAAAGAAGCTATAGTGAACACCTCTTTTACTGCTGCTAAAAATCACATTATCCAAGGTGAGTTTGACCTTATTCTAATTGTTTCTATTGTTGCAATGGATATTTTGGAACAAGCCTAAAAAAAAAAAAATTGTGTTTCCAATTGTTAAGCACGATGTTGGTGCCATTAGTTTCTGGCAAAGTCTCCAGTTCTTCAATAATTGTTTTCTCTACTTTGTCCCAAATTCAAAAGAGTTAATGACAGGGCCTTGTCGTTTGTGTATACATGGATAAAGTGAATGCCAAAAGGCAGGTGACTCTCACGATGGACAAGCTTACACATCAATGAGTCGTGTTAAGAACACCAATTTTGTCTCCTTGTACTTTAGAAATACTTTACCAAGGACAAAGTTATCCACTGTTACCAGAGGAGGGGATTGGGTGGGGGAGGGTGCTGCGTAATAATGACCAGAAATTTGTGGGACAAAGTATCTTGCTGGAGAACTTTTATATTGGTCTCTGCCCATGCATTTCTATGTTTTCTTTATTTTTACAATATCCATAATTGATCTTTCTTCTTTATCTCAGAGACAAGATGCTTGTTAAGGTCCTAATCATCTCTTACATAAACTTGTAGACATTTGCATTAACTAATCCATCTTCCTGTCCTAAATATTTCCTCTTCAATAGTTGTAAAGAATTCTCTTATTTATAGATGAAGCAGATACAGTATCTGCTCACAAGTTTAATGACAATGAATACTTGTAAAATCATAATAGGTGATTTGTGCTAGTTAGATAATGTAGATATTGCAAAATGATGATATAGTGTATTTGTTATATATTATATATTCACAGATCAAATATAACTTTATATTTATGTAACACTATATCCCTATATCTCTGAAGATATGTAAGTGTATGTGTATATATAAAACAATAATATGAAGAAAAGTAAATTGTGTAACCTTTTATTATAATTTTGACATTTTGTCTTCACGCATTTTACCAATTCTGCTTTTTATCACAGGCAATGTTTGTATTTTTCCTAAACAGGAATATGTTATTTTATTTAAAACTAAATCCAACTTGACATTTCTATGCACAAACCTATTCATGTGTTTATGGGATGTACTGATCTCATTATGTCTGGGGCAGCTGTCACCAAACAGTATCAGCAGCAGAAGTATATGGATCCCTGACTGCGAAGCATGGGACTCTGCCAGTCTAAATGTACTGTACCTGATGCCCAGAAGCCACCATCTGGGCAGCAAGGGCACGCCTCCAGATTCTTAGTATTGCAGACATGAACAGCCTCTTGAACTATAAGCTGACTCGGCAGCAGGAAAATTAGCCCCTGGGAATAGAGGCAGGTGGCAACCATTTCCACCAAGCCCTGTTGATGGAAGAAGTGCCTACATTCAAGTAATTTCTGAACCTGGGCCAAGAACTGCCCATTCCTTTTGCCAACACACCATTCACTATTCAGTCTCCTCACCTGCTTCATTCTCTTGAGAGCTACACAGGCAGTCCTCACCAGCTGCCCTGCGGGACATGGCTCTGCTGCGACACCAGAGAAAAGCTGGGCTAAGAAAGCAGGGAGTGTGAACAACCGAGCAAATCTGTGTAAAGGTAAACAAAGGCCTTTTCACTATCTTTTTTGCTTTGTTTTGTTTTGTTTACCTTTGTATTCCGAGTGAATGAAAGAAATGTATGCAATGGGCATGAACAAAAGTCCTTTAGAACAGAACCTGTTTTTCAGGAGCTTTTTGCACACAAAAATTTTAGCAGAGGATAACTAGAATAACAATTTCCACATACTGTAGATATTCATTAAATAAAGTCAGTAAACACAGGGACTGACACTCATCAGTTTTCTTTAAAGACTGCCCCTGTCTCTGCTAGCTTCTTTCCTTTCACTTGGTTCTTTCTGCCTTTTTCTTTTTTGTTTTTCCTGAATACATAAAGATCAGGAGCTACCCTTTTCTTGCCCAGCAACAATCTCTGTTCTATTTCCTTGCTACATAAAGTATTGTTCGTGGACCAACCAACCCTAACCTACTGAACCAAAGCCTGCATTTTTAACAAGACACCTATATTTTCCCAGTATATGTTAATGTTTGTTAATTATTCAGTGTCAGTAATTCTTTTTTTTTTTTTTTTTTAAGATTTTATTTATTTATTTGACAGAGACAGCCAGCGAAAGAGGGAACACAGCAGGGGGAGTGGGAGAGGAAGAAGCAGGCTCATAGCGGAGGAGCCTGATGTGGGGCTCGATCCCGGAACGCCGGGATCACGCCCTGAGCTGAAGGCAGACGCTTAACGACTGCGCCACCCAGGCGCCCCCCAGGCGCCCCAGTGTCAGTAATTCTTAAGGTTGGGATCTCATTAGAATCACCTGAGGAATGTAAAACCTACGAATGCCTGAGACATCCTTCCAGATTTTGACTTAATTGGTCTGGGAAAGTGCCTCAGAATCAGTGTTTTCCAAAAGCCCCTGAGGTGATTCTAACTCACATTTAAGAAACAAAGCTGTATTTGGATTCCTAAAATGTAGTTTGAAAGCTTAAATCTAGGCATACATTAGGGAATTCGGTTCATACAGAACCGTAAAACTAATGTCCGGACCTAGAACAGAATTACAGGAAAGAGGAATTGATTTACGGTAGAGGAAAATACCTTCCACAGATTGTAGAATGACTGTACAAGGGTTTTTTTTTTTTTTTTTTTTTTGCTATGAATGACTATATGTGTTCAAAATCAACTATGCTGTAAGATTTTGATTTTGAGAAGACACGTCATTTGGGATGATAACTCTATATAACTCATTGAGAACTATAAAAATAAATGGATTTTAAGCTAAACTTCTCTAGTGATAATTTCTTAATTTTTAGGAAATCATTGTATGGAGAAGTACATCATCATTGCATTTGCTTACTTGCCAATTATTACATGCAACGATGGCACTGTGTTTATTAAAAAATGAGACCATTCAGTCTACTAGGAAACAGGAAACTATTAGAAATAGAATAGTTTTCCAAGAATATGTTGGATTTAACTCTAAACAAATAATGATGTAATCAACTTCTAAAAGAGGAATGTAAACAAATTAAGAGATTACAAAACAAGTGCCACCTTTCAATTATTTTATTTTACCTTGTAAAAACCTGGGTACTTTTATAGCAAATATGAAAGAATTACTAAAATACATTATTTTTTAGCTCATGTAAAATAGAAAGCATTTTTCTAAGGTGATACTAAAGAGATCAAAACTGTGTCCTTTTGAGAATCTTTCATGAAGAAGTATAAAGTCAATGTGAAAAATGGATATTAGCGTTAAGTGCTGTTAGGGCATATTCCCTTCATATTTAAAGAAATTTAAAAATACATTATTAATTTCTATCATAAAGTTTACAGGTTGACAGGTACTACTGACAGAAAAGTACAATAAAATTGCAAAATAAAATTTCGTCCACTGCTGTGGGTTTAACTAATGATGGATTATCCCAAGAAAATGATGAAATGGATCTACTGACCTTTATGTCTGGTGTTGAAATCTACGCGAGAACATCTTTCATATTTTCTTTGAACTCAAAATATTGTCAAATGACATGATAAAAATAGTACTGATAATTTCCAAAATTTCATGTAAAGACAGTCACATAGTACATTTCTGTAACCCCAATGTAAATATGATTGTATTTAATAGTGCTCAAAATCATGTGTTTAAGCTGTAACTAATTCTTGTCAAGAAACAGATTTGTTGCCATGTAATTCGCTACATTTTTTATATTTTCTTCATTACATATTCAGTCTTTAACAACACAGTGTTTTCTTGAAAACCTCAGCTTTTGGCAGTTACTAATATAGTAATGGGTGAAAAATGAGAAGAGAATATTAATGAAGGTAATGCTTAGAATAGAGCCAACTTCAGCAAATGTAGTAATGAAGCTTTGTTAAGGCACTGAATTTACCCTGAGATTAATTTAACTCACTTGAAAATATGGTGTTACTTTTGGGAAAATATCCTTTCCAGGAAATGCAGCTGTTTAGAAACACAATTCTACTCCATTATAAGAAAAACAAGAAACTAATCATCAAACAAAATTATAGCTATAAAGCATTTGTACATGCACTCAAAAATAATTTTTGCAAAACTACTGTGTGCTAAGTACTGTTCAGAGTATTTAATAAAAATGCAACAAGATACAAATTCTAAGAAGCAAATATTCTCTCAGGGAACTAAAAAAATTATAAAATAATTTAAAAAATACAAAATAAGTTAATTTCAGAGAATGATAGATGCTATGAAGAAAATAAGATAGGTGATAATGCTAACATGCTACCCACGGACATCTTATAGGTTTGATTTGTGGTGTATCTTTTATTTGATTTTGGTTATTCCAGTGTTAGGCTATTACAAATAAAGATGCCAAAATTTCTGTGCATGTCTTTATATGGACATATTTTTTAAGATTCTATTTATTTATTTGAGAGAGAGAGAGAGAGAGAGAGAGAGAGTGAGCACGAGCAGGGGGAGGGGCAAAAGGAGAAGCAGACTCCTCACTAGCAGGGAGCCCATCATGGGGCTCAATCACAGAACCCTGGGATCATGACCAGAGCAGAAGGCAAACACTTAACCAACTGAGCCACCCGGGTGCCCCTGGACATATGATTTCATTTCTTTTGGCTAAAACCTAAGAGTGGATGGGTGAGTCACATAATGAGAGTGACTAATATAACTTTGGCCTGAAGAATTATACTCTCAAAAAACGTATAAGCAAAGTCTGAAGATATTGAAGCAAGGCTTGAATGACTTGGTATAAATATATATGAACAAAGTGTTCATAATATATTCAGATCATATCCCATGTTCTTTTTAAAGGAAAGATAAAGTACTTTCAGAAAAGGAATATAGACAGGTGTGGTCATTCAGTCATGCGAGGGAACCAAGCCATCATCAGCACCCTACAGTCATCTCAAGGTGACTGATGGTAAATTACCTCTAAAATTATAGCATATATAGTAAAAAATATCCACATTTTAGCTTTATTTTTCACTTTATTTTAGTGATAGGTAAATTATTTATAAAAGATTTCAACATTTACTTAAATATTTTAAACCTTCAACTGTGAATTTCCCTGCCAAGGAATTTAAACTATATATTATTACTCTAATTCTTATCATGGTTAACATTTTCATGGATCAGATATTATTTTCTAAAGGGAAACATCAGCCTTTCTAAGCATCAAACAGAAGAACACTATTGTAGAAAGAAGATCATTTAATAGGAATAGAGAGAGAAGGCAATAGAGATTCAATATTGACTACTTTATGCTATATTTAGTGAAAAAAGTCTTTGCTATTTGTATGCTATGTTGAAGACCTAAAAGCTATTTTGGAAGAAGTGGTAGTAAAAAGCCTGAAAACATGTTCTTGATGGAAAGTTTGCTGTCAAGAATAGACTGGGGAGCCTGCCTTACAACAAAAGAAAAAAGACTTTGGGCATTTATGGAAGATTTTTTTTTCCTTCTCTTTTCTTTTTTTCTTTTCTTTCTTTCTTTTTATTTATTTAACCAGGATTCAAGTGTTCTAAGAAGTTATCTCATTAGCGAGTCCAATATTTTCTTTTATATTCATCTTGATATATTGAGTTTCATGCATTCTAAGGATTGCATAGTTCTTGATTAAAAAAATAAAAAAGGGCTTTCATGTTGATTTGTTTCAGTTCTTAACTTTCTCTCCATGGGAAGACTTCTGGAGCCAATTAAGCCTGTTAAGATTATTGAGAAATACAACACAGGTGATTCTGCAATAGACCTTGAGAATCACATTAATGCTACAGTTTGATATGCATGTGAAATTACATCCGCTGTGTAGATTTAAAGTTTGCATCACTTTCCTACCTCACTGACATTTGCCCAATTACAAGATCATTCTGCAAAAACCATCAGGGAGCCTTAGAAGAAACAAAATGAAACAAAACAAAACATCAACAAAAAACTGTGCCTGAATTCTTTGACTTTTATTCCAGACTGCTTATAACACAGTATTACTTCAGGCATCCTTTTTAAATTAAGAAACAACAGTAAAAATACTTTAAAATATCTCATAATTTTGATAGGTGTAGTTCAAAAGAAAGCTCATAATATTACATGCAGGGAAGATAGATTTAAATCTTGCTTATTCTATTGCAAAACATATATTAAAAGTCTATTTGAAAACTTAATTTTGATATAATAATCACAGAAACGTACCTTTTCCAAAAAATCGAACTGGGTAAAATTTAATAACAAATAGGGTTATAAAGATCACATTAAAATATAGATGATTTTTAGATGATTTGAGTCATTTTAGAGTAAAAAAAACAAAAATTAATTAATGGATCACAATGCTTAAAAAATAAATAATATTTAAAACAAGAATGACTGAGATATCAATAAAGCTCCTGAAAAAAATTATGATTCTCAGAAGTAGCTTCACTTTGCAAAATGAAATTGAGAAACTCATTTTGTTGCAATAAATTATGAATAAGGAACTTGTGTCTTAAGGTGTGATTTTCTATTTTCGGTGTGTATGTTCACATATAAAATTAGAAATCAGATACTAAGTAAATACTACAAATATGGCATGTTTTATACTCATTTAAATTATTTAAGGGAAAAAGTACAGATGCATGATATAACTTTTTAAAAAATTATGTTCAGTTGCAAAGCCAGTAACTGACACAGCAAGAATGTGCGGTTGGAAAGTGGGCCTCAATATTCTCGTAAATAAACCAGGCCCAGCATTCATATCTCATAATAGTTTTGTTATTCTTTACCTGTTATCACTCAATAGCGCTTCTGGAGAATGGACAAAAACTGTGTTTCTCTTTGGCAAATAGTCTAAAAAATTGAGGAAAGAAAAGAGCTAAGAATGCTAAGAAAGTGTTGGTTGTTGGACAGATAATAGTATGATATTCCTTGAAGATGGAACATCCTTAATGTACCTACAGCTATTTCACAACGATGGCCTCAAAGTACAGCATATGCTATTATTTTCAAATAATAAAAATTATGAAGGGACCTACCAAGTATAAAAATTACAGGGAACAGATGAAACTTTAGTAAAAGTTGAAAAAGCATTAATCATGTAATAAGAGTATATGCACATGGTCAGTTGAATCAATAGGACTATAATTTGGGGAAAAAATACAAATTTTAGACACCTCCATGAAGTTTCAGCTAGAGAGGAGGTCACAGAAGTGAACATCACTTTGAGTCAATGTTGATTTGGACATTATTAAGGGACATATTTTTAAAAATAAACTCAAAATACAAAGGGAATGGCATTAACTTAGCTATGTGTCACAAAAGTATTTCCAACAGATCTAAGCATACCCATAGGCAAAAGGGGTTATCACTGGAATAAATGTTCAAATCAATGAAAACAGCCTTATGGAATGTAATAATGTATTGAACATATATTAAAGAGGGGAGGGCAATGTCAGGATTTAATTTGGCAAATGGCATTTTCATCAGCTACAATCTACTAATTAAGTGGAACATGCATGAAATAATATTGGCCTTAGATTTCTGAAGAGTAACTTGCAGAGAGTATGATGTTTGTAAGCGACAGCTACCAGTCATTGTTTTTAAGAAAAACCCCATGACATGAATAAACCATCCCTTACTGGTTCTCTTGACCCGTCAGGAAGGAAGGAACACTATGCCACCTGGATGAAATCACCTGTGCTCTACGGCTACTAAGTTTCATTATGACACTCATTCAAATAATTGATTATTCCACATTTTTATCTCATTAATTTTCAGATATTTACATACAAAAGTTTTTACTTAATAATGCTAAAGTCACTCCACAATGTCCATCATTAACTATATTTAGAATCCTTCAATCTCTTAAAACTATATCCTTATTTTTTATTTATGGGCTCATTAACTCTATGTTTTATTGTTTAATGGGGGAATTATAAATACGTGATTTGGGAAATTTGGTTTTGGAAATATCTATAGAGTCAAACATATCCTGATAAAAAGACCTTTAACCAAGTGAGTTCAATGAATTGGGGGTACAGAGAAAGATAAGAAACCTGGGGGATATTCAAAATAGGGGAGATTAAGGTGGCACAGCTGGTTCAGCATGTGACTCTTGGTTTCAGCTCAGGTCGTGATCTGAGGGTCCTGAGATCAACACTTGCATGGAGCTCCACGCTCAGCGGGGAATCTGCTTAAGATTCTCTCTCCCTCTCCCCTGCCCTTTCACTTTTGTATGTAAAAGCACACCCTTAAAATTTAGGCTTTAATACCATCTCTGTATCTAAAGGATCCATAATGGACACTTACTATGATGACTTAAGAGTTTATTCTGAGACGTTGGGAGCAAAATAAAAATTACTAACTAAAGCTACAAAATACATGTGTATCTGAAAGAACCAAGAACAAGTGGTTGGTCTGAAAAGGAAAAGTGGCATTACTGTCAGCAATTAGTGTTAATTTTGATAGCAGGTTTTCATTTGAGTTCACATTTTTTTTTAATGGCATATTCTGCCAAGTCCAACATTCTTACCTATAGCTTTATGTGTCACATATTACCAAGTGCAAGTGAAGTTAAAAAAAAAAAAAAAAAGGAACTGTCCCCTGCCTCAAGATCCCATGAACATGGTTCTTGACATCACAGAGAGCTGACTCAAAGGATTTCACCTCAGTGACTAACCTCTCTGTGTCACTTAGGGCTAGAGCTAAGCTACAGCTACTTAGTTTCTTTCAAAATGAGGTGTGACTATTTGTGCATAAAATGTGTCGCTTCAAATAAAGTTTTCAAAATAAAATCCTGGTAGCCTTCCAGAATGACGGTATTGAAAAAGATACTATGTTTTTTTTAAAGCAGAAGTATACCAATTTAATCTGAAAAATCAGACCCCTACTTTTGCATAAGGCCAGCAATTTTAAGGTAAGTGCTTTCTGAAGTATCCTACCAGTTCTAAGTATAATTTTTCTAGAACTTATAACACACACAATTATGAAGTAATTATTAGAGAACTATATGAAATCTACTTGTGATTACAATTGAGAGATTCATTTTGGATACAAACAAAATAATGTAACCCAAGCTGAAATAAGGAACCTATAAAAGTAATGAAGTCAGGGAGAGAACAACCAAAGTAATATGGACACGTTTCTGTCAATGCTCATTCTCACAGATACGAGTATACAGGACTTAAAAAGCATTGTCTCTTGCTTAACTATATAGACATTCACGGAAACATCCTCAAATAAGTCAATTTTATTTGTTCTAAATATCTATAATGGAAAATATATGTACATTTCTATTATTATGTTGCTACCCATCTGGATAGATAGATCACAGACAAATGTATTCCTCCAAATTATTTTTGTTACTCTAGCAAGTGTTACATTTATCTCTCTTCATTAAGAATTCTAAGGTCTCAATACTGGCTACCTTAAGTTATAATTCTATTGTCCCTGCAGGCTTCTTGGGAAAATCTTTGAAAGGGGATTTGGGACTCACAGCACTCAGAACCGAGATTAAAACTCTGATGGCATTAGGGTCAAAAAAACAATAATGGGTACTGAAGAAATTGCTTTAATGGACATACCAATACAGGTACATCTCAGTTGCACCACGTTTTATTCAAATTTCTTATTCTCCAAATAAAATGGGTGAGATTTTAACATTTCTGGGAGTGGGGGCACCTGGGTGGCTCAGTCGGTTAAGTGTCTGCCTACAGCTCAGGGCGTGATCTCTATCATGTGTTTGTTCTGTATCTCTGTCAAAAAAAAATAGAGAAAATATTTTAAAAAGAAGAAAAAAAAGAAGATTTCTGGGAGTAGCCCAGAGAATGAGAGGCTGTAGACTATTAATGAGAACAACCTTGTAGTCTTCGTGGAAAAAGGGCTTCTAGTTATGGTGGTAAGTTTAGAGATGTGGTATGATTGTTAAAGAAACGACCTGACAGTAAAAATCACTCCGGGGTAAATGACCACTGGATTTATCTGCCTGTTTGGTTGTGTGTTTTAGGACCAGACTAATATTTAGTTGTAAGATGTAGCCTGCACTAGTTTATGCTGTAACTTCTAACTATTTCCTCCAAATGTCAACAATTGATGCTGAAAAATACTGCCTTTGTAGATTGCTTTGGCTAAATTGAAGAAGCAGCAGTTTCATTTCATGCTTGTAGCAACATGTGTTAAAACACAACAAAAACAAACAAACAAACAAACACCAAGGTGGAAAGAGCCTGAGGTTAGATGAAATCAAAAACAGCATAAATGGAGCAAAAGCACGTAAGAAAAATGTAATCCCTCCAAGATCTTGAAATCACCAAAATTTTCGTAGGGTTTTCCCCAGCACATGTGATAGAAACTCGTATTATTGCACCCACTGGAGCAGTACAGATAACTACTGAGGGAAAGAGGAACCTCAGAAGTCTGGAAATTTGAGAGCTGTCCCGGAAGTTGGTACTTAATTTGGAAGGAGTCCAAGAAATACTGAAGCCACTACATCAGCATCTCTGCAAATTGGCTCTTCTATAACATATGGACCAGCTTTTACTTTCCACTACAATCTAACCTCAGCTTGTGCATAGTTTTAAATTGCCACAGCTCCATTCATCACCTCAATGACACATGAATTTTAACTGAGCTCCTTGCTGCTACCTTTTTTAAGTAAACCAAATCCAAATCTTTCTCACAAAAGAGCATTTGACTAATTCAACATGTTTGGTATTCATCTCTGGTTATATAGAGTGTAGGCAAAAGGGCAAGATCACGTGTTGAAATATTGTCACCCAAGACCACTTCTTAGGAGCAACTATGGGTGGGGAAGGATCATTTATAAAAACATACAATTGAAGAAGCAATAGCTAGTATCTATAGCTGTAGCCCATAATAATTTTGAATTAAAGGTTTTTTGTTTTGTTTTTTGGGGGTTTTTGGGGGGTAAAATTCCAGAAACTCTTCAAACAATGGATTTGGAAGTGTTTTTGTTTTTTTCTGGAGAGTCTGAGATGAAATTTTGAAGAAATTGCTCATGAATTTGGAGATTCAAAAACAAAAACAGTATAGGACTAATTACCCATTTGGTTTTCAATCAGGTTTATGATTACTTCTGAAGGTGATTTAAAAAAGAAAAAACAAAGACTAATAATTGGGCAAGTTTATAATAAAGCATTCATATTACTTCCTACTCTGACCCTTTTCCTGATCAGTACTGAATATAAAATCATCAGGTAATGGAACAAGGCCAGAAAGCAGACCTGCCTTGATAATTAATCTTTATGCAAAATAAATCTTTTATGTGGAAAAATAAAAGCTGTTACCAAAAACTGTTCATAAGGAAAAATTTTAGCAAAATATTGCTTTATTGATCAAAGGAGACCATTCAGGATATTTACTATTCATTATATTCTTAAGATTATATAAATAAAATGTAAAAGAACTCATACTACCAATTTACATATACCATTGAAATCACGAAATAAGCTTTTTATCTAGGTTTTTTTTTTTTTTTTAACTAAAGTGTTTTGGTCTGAATATAACTGAAATTATATATGGTTAGGGTGAATAAAGGAGAACTATTGTGATCACATGAGTCTAAGAATAAAATTTAAGAAGAACTTAAGTATATAGAAGAAATCATTAATTAACTACCTGGCAGTAGCTGTTCTATTCTCAGACTCTACAAGAATAACTGATGACCGTGCCATCCTCTTCTCTACAATCAGCCACCTACCCACTTGACCTTCCTCACCTCTGCTCATATGCCAGGCTGAAACGATGGGAAGAACATCTGGGCATCTTGCCTACCAAAAGTCTCCAGGGCTCTGGTTGCTGTTCTGAGCTTAATCTTTATTTAACCTTTGTATTAATGATGAAGGATTGTCTCTCTGTCAGCAGTTCTCCACCTACAGTGCACTTTTGTCACAAGTTCCCAATTTCAACACTTAGGATCAGGAAGCATGACTTTGCCAAGCTACGTAATTTTTTTTTTCCTGTTTTCTTCCAAAAAATCCCTTATAGCTTCATCTATTGACCTTAAATATGAGATGAGGTCAGATTCTCCTTGTGCATAAGATACTCCCTTGGCATCAATTTGGCATTATCAGAGGCGGCCTTAACATTTAGCCTATCAGTATGTCTCTCATCAAATCATACGTTAAAAGTTGTGAATGTTTCAACTTTCAAAAATGTTGATGGCTCATTTCAAGAGGCTTAGAGCACAGAAAACTCTGTTTCAGTTGAACCATCAGCTTATTTAATAACATGTATTTTCAAAACAAGAATGAGACAAACAAAGCCTCTCTGGTGCATGTACCATAAAGTTTAGGTATTCGATACATTTCTACAAACAATGTAGAAGCTAAGAAAAGTGCTAATGGGGGAAAAATAAGGAGGTACCTTGGTGAATCACTTTTGCAGATACTGGAATTTGTTAGGTATTCTTCAGTGAGATGTGAATACATGCTGGGTATCACAGCTCATGTAGAGAAATAAAATCTCTATTAGTAAGCATTTAAGAAAACTAAAGATGGTTAAAAATTCTAAAAAATGAAAAAAAAATCGGTAACAAAGTTGTAAATAATTGTATATAGTCATGTTTTTTCTCATTATGTTAACAGCCAGAACATCAGCTGGAAGAAATAAACAGCACTAGAGTGTGTTTACCTTGGGCAGAGTTCATACTTGATCAGCAATAATAAGAGCCTCTGAGAAAATAATTGCTTCATGCCAGATAACTCACAAATGTCAGACTGCTTAGCACCCAGACATAAGAGCCATAACCTCTATTGATTAATGTCAGTTCACATTATCACCATCAGTTAAACAACAGCTATTTTCAGATTCATGCATATTAACAAAGTGGAATGAAAAATGTTTCTAACCTGAATTTCCATAACAATAATATAAACACGTGGGCCTTTATATCAAAGGTTATGACAAGTTGGAAAAACACACGGGGAGGATGTGGTAGCATCACAGAAGTGTCAGCTGGGATAAAAATGATGAAAGAAGCAGCAATGTCCACAATAGCTAAATCGTGGAAGGAGCCAAGATGCCCTTCAACAGATGACTGGATTAAGAAGTTGTGGTCCATATATACAATGGAATATTACTCAGCTATCAGAAAGAATGAGTTCTCAACATTTGCTACAACATGGACGGCACTGGAGGAGATAATGCTAAGTGAAATAAGTCAAGCAGAGAAAGACAACTATCATATGATTTCTCTCATCTATGGAACATAAGAACCAGGAAGATCGGTAGGGAAAGAAAGGGATAAAGAAAGGGGGGGTAATCAGAAGGGGGAATGAAGCATGAGAGACTATGGACTCTGAGAAACAAACTGAGGACCTCAGAGGGGAGGGGGGAATGGGATAGACCGGTGATAGGTAGTAAGGAGGGCACGTATTGCATGGTGCACTGGGTGTTATACACAACTAATGAATCATCGAGCCTTACATCGGAAACCGGGGATGTACTGTATGGTGACTAACATAATATAATAAAAAATCATTAAATAAATAAATAAATAAATAAATAAATAAATAAATAAAATGATGAAAGAGCTCAATCTACTACGCTTAATGTCAGGCTGTAAAGATACCTCCAAATACTTCTCTGATACACCTTACCTTCTCTTCATCCAGATTACACACCTTCTCATTCTCCTAGAACAGAATCATTGACTCTCTACCTGTAGTTCAGTACTTGCTTTAGTCCCTCAAAGATCTTCTACTTATCCTAATCTTTTTCTTGAAATTTGGCCTATTGGCTCTTAGACAATTTTTTCTGGAAGTCTGTTCTACTAGACTCCGGAGTTCATTTTTTATTAAATGATTTCTTCCTGATTCAGCTAATCCTTCGAGACAACCTAATCCACTGTCTTCATAAGTAAATGGCCACACCAATCCATCTCTCAAAAATGGTTAGTAATTCACACACAGCAATACTTGACAGGGAATTAGAAAAGGCATAGAGAATTCTGAGAACGGGTAGAGCTGTGGCTTATTTGATCGCTTACTGATAGTGATTTACTGTGATAGTGAAATGATTCGGATCCAGAGGGTTCTTATGCTTTGCGTCCCACTCTCTATCACAGATTTTCATGACAAGTATGGGTAGGAATGTGCTTTGGTCTTTCTAAAGTGTCATATGCATAAAGAACAATATTGAATTAATGTTGGTGTGCCAAAAGCTAAACCCCAGATGCCTAACCCTATCCCCATCTTAGAAAAAATGGCACTGCATGACCTCCTTAAAATATAGAAGTCACCTAAAGAAAAAGAGGAGCGGCATTTGCATTTGATTTCCAAATGTACTGAAATTTAATTTTGGCCAAAGAGGTGCACTCAAAGGATTTACCAATTGAAAAGAAGTTTTATCACTGGTATACTTATGTTTTCAAAATGAGACTTATACTCCCTCTAAATCAATAACAATTAGCAGATTTAACTTTGTAATCATTATATTTTCCTTGCTTTCAAAATTGCATTGGATCTTTGATGTTACTTTTCACAATAAAATCCATTTTGATCATTAAGGCAGCTTTTAATTTATTGTTTTTTATTTACAAATATTATTTTTCTGGATATATACCGGAGAGACTTCAAACCAATTGGACTGATGTTTATGACTTCCAAGATCTGGTTCAAGGTAAATTTCCAGTATATACTTATTATAACCTTACACTAATTCCTCTTTGGCCAACCACTTTTTTGCTCAGTTTTTGCCCATCTTCTTTCTTTAATGGTGAATACATCCCCTTCACATTCAATATCACAGAATTTTTATCTTCAAGGCACAAAGGTAACAATGCATGGGGCACCCGGGTGATCAGTTAGTTAAGCGACCAACTCTCGATTTCATCTCACGTCATGATCTCAGGGCTGTGACACTGAGCCCCACATCAGGCTCCATGCTGAGTGCGGAGTCGGCTTGAGATTCTCTCTCTCTCTCTCCCTCTTCCTCTGCCCCTCCCTGTAATATCCCCCTCTTTTCCTCTAAAATTAATAAAAATGTTTTTTAAAAAAGGTAATGATGCTAGAGTTAAGAAATGCATGTATTTACACATGCAAGCATAGCTATGTCTATCTCTATGCAAACCTCTCTCCCCACAAGTTTAAACTGTAGTTTAAATTATAATCCAGCTCTTCCTTATTTATTCTAGCCTTTTTGGGTACTAAGTAACCCCTTTCTCTGAGGATGAAAAACTCGGCTCTCATTACCCTCAGTATGTTTACTTATTTGTTCAACTTTTTTTTTTTTTTTTTAAGATTTTATTTATTTATTTGACAGAGATAGAGACAGCAAGCGAGAGAGGGAACATGGGCAGGAGGAGTGGGAGAGAAAGAAGCAGGCTCATAGCGGAGGAGCCTGATGTAGGGCTCGATCCCACAACGCCGGGATCACGCCCTGAGCCGAAGGCAGACGCTTAACCGCTGTGCCACGAGGCGCCCCTATTTGTCCAACCTTTGAAAGTACATAAAATAATTTTGGAATTTCCACCACATTCCTCTATATAAACACAAATTTCAAACTAGAGTTCAGTATTTGTACACAGTACTTTGTATTCTTTAGTTTAGAGTATATAATCAAAATACCATTTTCCTTTGTTACTTTTTTTCCAAACTGTTAGTGATTTTACTCCTCACCTCCTGCATTGTGATTAGGTGATTCATCTGTTACTGTTTATACAGCATGTGGGTCCTGTTAAGAGCTGAATTGTGCATCCTCCAAATTCTGTCCCCCTTCATATGCTGAAGCCCTAACCTTGGTTACCTCAGAGTATTTGGAGATAGGATTTTTAAAGAAGTGATTAAATTAGAGGGAGGCTGTTAGAATGAGCCTTAATCCAACCCAAGTAAAGTCCTTATAAGCAGCAGCAATGTGGACACAGAGAGAGAGAGCAGGGGTGCATGGGTACAGAGGAAAGACCATGTGAAAACATAATGAAAAGGTATCTGTCTGCAAGCCAAGGAGAGAGGCCTCTGGAGAAAGCAAACCTTCCTACAGCTTGATCTTAGACTTCTAGCTTTCAGAACTGTGAGAAAATAAATTTTTGTTGCTTAAGCCACCAGTGGCATTTCGTTATGGTAGCCCTACCAGACTAATACTGGTCTCCCCAAACTAATACTAGCACACTAAAGCAAACTAAGCTTGTTTATTTGTAATTGCCTATTTATTTTAAATATATGACATATTAATATAAAATTTGTTTATAAAATCAACTCTCTTGTAAACATGGAGTCACAGTTTCATCACTAGTCTGTATGTAAATGTGGGTAGCAATTAGAGAATGCTGACAGACTGAGCTGTCCCTTAGATGGTCTTTAAAAACCTGCTATGCATTCTTCCCTACAACAGACTTGAGTTCTCCATGATGGCCAACCCAGAGTGTATAGCTTCTCTAGAATTTCATCAGGACAGACGTGACCCCTTTGGTTTCACCCTAAAGTTTTTACCAGCACAACCCATAAAGGTTGGATTTTGTTTAGTTTCAGTTATTTAGCATTGTTCAGATTAATAATAGTTGTCAACCATTGTCAATGAAAAAGTTTAGACAGGTAATGGGGATTAGCAGTAATTTTAGGGACTTCATCAGAAGGCATTTTAATAATGTGATTTACTGAGCATAGTCACAAAGGAATTTATTTTTATTTACTTTTTTATTTTAAATTTTATTTATTTATTTGACAGAGAGAGAGACAGCCAGTGAGAGAGGGAACACAGCAGGGGAGTGGGAGAGGAAGAAGCAGGCTCCCATCGGAGAATCCTGATGTGGGGCTCGATCCCAGAATGCCCAGATCACGCCCTGAGCCAAAGGCAGACGCTTAAGGACTGAGCCACCCAGGCGCCCCACAAAGGCCTTTAATCTGGGATGCTTTCATGTTTTCCCACTGTCCAAGTTACCAATAATAGAAGTGATCACTCTTTTTTTTTTTTTTTAAGATTTTATTGATTTATTCATTTGACAGAGATAGAGACAGCCAGCGAGAGAGGGAACACAAGCAGGGGGAGTGAGAGAGGAAGAAGCAGGCTCATAGCGGAAGAGCCTGATGTGGGGCTCGATCCCATAACGCCGGTATCACTCCCTGAGCCGAAGTCAGACGCTTAACCGCTGTGCCACCCAGGTGCCCCAGTCTTCTTTCTCTCCAGGCAAAGAACAGCTTAGGGAAAAGTATCAGGAAGCCCTGTGCAAAATGGGTTCTACAAGTTTAGAAAGTTCAGTCTGAAGGATATGATCTCCAAGTTCAGTGGGAGGAATCCCAATATCCATGTGAGATATTAGTTAATAAGCAGTTATAACCAAAGAAACTTGCAAAATATCGCTTATGTTTATTATCAATTTGAAGTGCCTATTTTTTTTTTTCAATTTAGTATGATTCAGTCATCAAGTCTTTAAAGAATGTACCAAGAAGAAGTATTTTGAGGATTTGGGGAGTGATTCTAAGTGGGAACCTGACTTCATCATAACCCAATTAACATCCAGCTATTTTAAACTCAAGTTCTAGGTGATGATTTTAAAAGCTAATGTTTTATGTTTCTGACACACAACAAGTTCCTAACTAGTACATTTCTTTTTAAAGGACAATATTTACCTCATATGATTTTTATACACAATTGCAATAATGCATATAAAGTGCTTAAAAACAATGCTGGTGCATATTAAACATTAAATAAACAGTAAGTATTAAAAATAACTTTTATAGATTATAAAAGTATACGCATACATTGCATATGTTCCATACGAAAAGAGAGATTTTAAGAATTACAAATTTCCCCTATGGAGTTGAAATTTTAGAAGTGCGATTAATTTTGTAGATAATCTGAATTGCTTCTCAGACAGCTAGTAAACAGATAATAAGCATTATTTTTATGTGAAATAATCATATTTCTCTATACAAATTTGCCATTTATACTATTGAAAACTTAAGAGAACTCAAAGTTTATTTTGTGGCATAAAAATAATATATCAATTTTCTTACCTAATAATCATCTTCAAAAATTATGGAGAGTAATTTCATCTTTATAGATTATGTCCCTTACTATACTCACTATATATACAGTAACATCTCTTTTTAATTTCTTGAGCAGAATTAAATTTCAGATATAGACACACATATTCACTTGGGGTCAAAAATATGAATGAAAATTTTTAAAAAATGACTTTGTGAACCTTCCAAAACATACTATACATCCAATATTATTTAGGCTTGATTGCTATCTAAAGAAGATAACCAGCGAAGGGACACCTATCTTCAAATAAAAATTACAATTAAGAAATAAAGAGAGCACTCTATTGCACTACGGTGGGGAAATACGCTTTCCTTTCCAATAGTGTGAACAAAAGCTGTGTACTTCCAAAATTCACATTTAGCCTCATTATCATGGTTGGTGTCAACTCAGCAGCAAAATAACCTGACAGGGTCATTTAAAAAAGGAATGGAAGTGGATGATATGACAGCAATTTGCTAAATTTCAAATAGTGACATGATTATTGGTCTGGAAAAAAGTGCTAATAAGGTGCCTGCTATCTGACTCTGCGCCTTATTTTCAGTGATCTGTGGTTGGATGCATCATAAGCCTCATACAATGATGAACATTGTGGTACCTTTCTGAATAAAATAACTAAAAAGTCAAAACCAGACCCATTAAGCAAAGTGACTTTAGAGGCTAAAGTGCTAAATCAAATGAAAAGATCTTATTTGGATTCAAAAAATAGCATTAAATGGGAGTGAAGCTGTCACATGAAAGAATGAGACTAAGCACAAGAATATAATAGGCACTAATCCTTGCTTTTATAAAAATCAAGGACATTCTGCATCTGTGTAGATTTTGCTATGATGCTAACATATAATACAAATTGAACCTGACTTTAAAAAAAATAAGTGTAATGCTAAGTATAAGAGAATTAAAAAAAATAAGAAAAACATTTCAATAATAGGAGTTTAATTGACAATCACATTTATTATTCCAATTGGATAAATGCAATAACTCAATAGAAATGCTAAAAGAAAGTTTTTACAGGTTTTTAAGGGAATTTAAAGCAAAAATGCCAGCATCATAACTTTATACCTGATATTTTATATATCTGTTGAACTTTGTATGAAGTAGTAATTTATCTTTCAGCTTTGACATTAAGTGAAGTTAACTGAAAAGATACTTTAAAGAATTAAACAGAATTTAAATGTTTGTTACAAAAGGGAACTTGCTTTTCTCTAAATGTAAAGAAGAAAAAAACAGATTTGAATACCAAAAAATTTTTTAAAGTATGTAAATATACCATAAAATACTTTATTATTGGATTGAAATTAGTATGTGTATGTATACAAGTTTTCCAATGATGACCTATTGTTTTTAAAGGAAAGTGAGTTGTTATGAACAATTTAAATTCAATACTCAAGACCTTATTTTTAATTATTACTTTTAATTTATTCTACTTTTCTATCCTTGTTTATTGCTTCATAAACTGTACATTTTTATCCTTTTTACAAATGAGGAATGAATACCTTAATAAATGTGTTAGAGTTAATCAAAATACCTATTTTACAGAGCTACCTATACATAATTTTTTATACAGCCATGTTGGGATGGTTAATTTTATGTGTCAACTTGACTGGCCAACAGTTACCTTGATAAAATATTATTTCCGGGTGTGTCCGTAAAGGTGTTTCCTTCGAGAGATAAGTAAATTGGTGGATTCAATAGAGTGTCCCCCCCATTGTGAGTGTGTATCATCCAATCCACTAAGTGCTAAAATAAAACAAAAAGTGACAAAAGAAGGAACTCACCCCTTTTTTCATCCTGTTTGATTATTGAGCTAGGACATGGATCTTCTGCTCTCCCTATGCCCTTTGTTCTGAGACACTCGCATCTAGCCTGTACTCTACACCATTGTGTTTCCTAGGTTTCCAGTTTGCAGAGGACAGACTATGGGACTTCTCCGCTGCCATAACTGCATAAGCTAATTCCTTATAATAAATCTCTTCATATATAATTAATGAAAATCACTAATAAAATATCGAAATCTCTCTAGTAATCTTTGGCCCTGATATATCTCCTCTATATGTAAGTATTCAGTTATGATATATAAAGTTTCTTCTTTTCTTGTAAGCCAAATACAGTAGTGTCAAATGAATGCATATCTTTTTATAAAATATTTATTTATTTGTGAGAGAGAGAGGGAGCGAGCAAGCATGCATGAGAGTTGGGGGAGGGACAGAGGGAGAGAATCTTCAAGCTGACTCTCCACTGAGTGCAGAGCCCAATGGGGGGGGGGGCGCTCTATCTCATAATTCATGAGATCATGATCTGAGCCAAAACCAAGAATCCAATGCTTAACTGATTGAGCCACCCAGGTGCCCCTAATAAATTCATATCTTTAAGAATCACCCCCATACTCCTCCAAATATTTTAAAATATTGGTGTGAATTCAATTTATGCTTAAGATTGAATTTCCGCTGCATTAAAGTTTAAAATATTTTAGAATTCTATGTCTTAAGAAAAAAGAAAGCCAGTTTTTATCAAATAGACAAATGATACGCTCTTGACTTGTTTAAACATTGAAAGATGGGTGATTAAGAAGATGTTTTGAAACGCAGATTTCAAATTAAAAATAATGTGCAGATAGAAGAAACAATTCCCACTTTCCTAGAAGCAGCAGAAACCATAGCAATACAGGGAAATTGGTAAGAATAGGGATAAAATCACCACAAGCATATTTACTATACTTAAGCAGAATATGGGAGTAGTCTCACGATAGGAGTTCTCATTATATTCCTTATTTGTGAGAAGTAAAGACTAAGGAGTAGATTTTAGTTGCAATGCACTGAAATAAAGGATGTTCTTTTTGAGTCTTAAGACTGAATATTCTCAGGAAAGGCAGTTAACGAAATATCAAGGTAAAGATTAAGTTGATACTTGTAAAGTATAAAAATACAGATTTATTTTCAACAAAAAGAATTATTTTAAAAAATATGGAAGTGTTAATATCTCCAAAAGACAGAATGGCTAAAGGCCTTTTATCCTCAAAATTAGTAAAAGCCCAAGGAATCATTTAATATTTGTACCTGGGACTAACTATAATATCGATTATGATGAGACTATCAATACTTGCCTCACAGTCTAAGTTAGTGATTCTCAAAATAGAACGTTCATTACAACATATTGAAGACTAGTAAACACAGATAAGTGGGTGAAACCACAGAGTTTCTGATTCAATAGGTCTGGAATGGGGTATGATATTTTGTATTTTAAACAAGTGTCCAGGGGATACTGATTCAGGTGCTCTAGAGAATACCCTTTGAGATACAGTAGTTTAGATCTTGATCAGCTCATTTCAGGAAATACGTAATGGCAAAAATAAACAAACTTATCAGGTAGGGTACTCACACTTGTAAGAGCAGAAAAAGAAACAATAGACTTGCCTACACCTATGATGCAACCATCCTAACACACACACACACACACACACACACACACACACACACACGATTTTAAGACTGAAAGCTTGAGTCCACCCACTCAACAAATGTGAACCAATGACTGCTATTGATTAGGAAGGAAGGAACTCCCTTCCTGAGAAGTAACTTGAGATCTAGCTATTTTCCAATTTTCTAGGCTGGGGACAGGGACACTCCTTTAAAAAGAAAGGAAGCAGAGGACCCAGTCTTATCACTTGCAAACATGCTGGTAACTGGCTGTCATTGAAAACAGACTAATGAAACTGGAATTAAAAGAAAGCCCACAGAAAAAGAAATTATCTTAGTGGATCTCTAATTCAGGATTGCTTATGATCTATGTAAACCCATAGATTTATGGAGCTGAATCCTTAGAAAATATAGTGTGAAATAAGTGATCACTCAGAGTATAATATGAAAATGTTTCATTACCTAAATGTTCCTTTTTCTATGTGAGTGATGAAAGACCTCATTAGAGACTGTATCTATTACCCCGAATGACTAATGTTTCGGGAAGGAAGGACTTGGAAATATATCCGTATTGCCCAAAGTTCTTTCTTCCCATATTATAGATATGATCCACTAGGAAGCTTCACTAATAATTTCAAAGATACACATGAAGAGGTACATGTGCTAGTGAAGCTTTGCAGTAAGATCGCTCCAGTTCTTTAACAAACTCAGCAACAAAATAACTCACTCATTCTGTTGAGTAAAAGAAGACATGAGAAAAGACAATGCAATTTAAAAATGGGAGAATTGTTTGAATAGATGTTTCTCCAAAGAAAAATAGCCAATTAGCACATGAAAAGATGTTCAACATCATATGATTAGAGAAATGAGAATCAAAACAAACAATGAGATGCTATTTCACACCCACTGATGGCTATGATCAAAAAGACAATTATTAGTGTCCACGAAGATGTGCAGAAATCAGAATCCTTGTATATTACTAGTGGAAATGTAAAACATTTATAGTCACTTTGGAAAAGACTTTGGAAACTGCTCAATAACATAACATAGTTACCATACTACTGTTACTACAGTTGACCCAAAATTCCACTTCAAGGTAGATATACTAGGTATACACCACATTAAAATATATGACCATGCAAAATTTGGATGTGAATGTTCACAGTAGCATTATTTGTAATAGCCAAAGGGTTTAAACAACCCAAGTGTTCATCAACTGATGAACAGATTAACAAAATGTAGATATCTATGTGTCATAAGTTGAATTGTGTTCCTATAAAGATATTTTGAAATCCCAACACCAGTTACCTGTGAATGTGACCTTATTTTGAAATAGGGTCTTTGCAGATTTGCCCAAGTAAATATGAGGCCATTATGAGGTCTTGATGCATTACAATAGGTGTCCTTATAAGAAGAGAATAACACTGTAAAAACAGAGGCACATAAGAAGGCCATATGATGACAGAGGCCAAGACTGTAGGCTTTCCCTGTAAGCCAAAGGAAACCAAGGATCTACAGACAACAGAAGCTAAGGCAAGAGGCAAGTGAAAAGTCTACTTAGGGTCTCAGAAGGACCATGACCTTGCTGATACCTTGAATTCAGATATCTAACTTCCAGAACTGTGAATGAATACATCTCCTTTGTTTTAAATCCAGTTTGTATTACTTAATTATAGCAGTCTTAGGAAACTAATATAATGTATACTATATCATACAATAGAATATCCAGCCAGAGAAAGAAATGCTGTGCTGATACATACAACATGTATGAACTTTGAAACAAGCCGGATGCAAATATTGAATGATTCCACTTAAATATCTGGAACAGACAAATCCATAGAGACAGATTAGTGGTTGCCAGGGGCTGGAAGAAAGGAGGAAAGGAGAATAACTTGCTAATAGATATAAGATTTATATTAGGGGTGATAAAAATATTTAGTAATTAGATATTGGTGATGAATGTACAATTTTGTGAATATATTTAAAACGACAGTAACTTATATTTTAAAAGTGACTATTATAATATGTGAATTAAATCAATTAAAAACTAATAAGGGGAAAAGCAAAATGTCTCAAATAGAATAACTCCCTCCTTATAGAAACCAAATGGTTTCATATGTTTATAATCTAAAGAATTTACTGAGACCTCTCACTTAGGCAAGTCTCTGCAATATTTGGGCTCATCTTGGAGCCCAGTGAAATATTTGTTATTAAGTAATCTACTTGGAACATCTCTCCCAGGTTTGTGTATTATTTATAACTCCCATTCCATAGTAATCAAGTTCCTTCCAGTGTTTATCCTTAACTGAAGTTTGACTTTCTTCAAAGAACAGTACTTCCACAGCTACTTAACGTGGAACATAAGCATGCTGAAGTTCTCGGGGTTGAAAGAAGCTTTCCATATTCCTAGTTACTGTAACCATGTCCAAAGTATCACTCTTACTATCTCATATATATAAAACCCTATATTTTCTGACAAAGTTCTCTCCTTCGGTTAATTCTCCCTGATACCACCTTGCTCTGGTTGGTTATAAATTGTCTTCGCACTTTCCCCAGTTCTTTGAATGGTCAACTTCATAGCTTCTCCTAGCACAGACACCCTTATTAAACTAAATCAGTCTTCCCAGTCTGTACCTTAAAATTAATAGGAAAGAATGTGATTCTTTCTAGGTTTACCTTGTGAAATTTGCTTTAAGAATCAGCTTTTTCTTGGTTAGGATCTATATCACATTTACTTTTTATCTTTGCTCATAACACAGATATGATGAGAGCTCCCAAAATGTGGCTCCGGTTTTCAGAGCTCCAGCAAAAATTCTCAAAAAGGGGTGGGGGCATGGATTTCCAATGATCCCTATGGGCACCACAATATTTTTGAATTAATTGTAAGACTTAGTGCTGAGACCGAGTTTTAAACACAGGTTAAAGTGACTACAAACCCTGTGCTCCATTTGACTAAATTATATGGTTCCTTAAAGAATTTTTAAAACTTTGAACTGTTACCAGGTTTCTCTGTTACCAAAAGGAGTATAGTATGGGTGGTGAATGGAGCAACAATCCTCAGAAGATGATATAAGCAGCAAAGTTACCCTGAGTGACGTAATTAGTAACCTTACTTATTCTTGAATGCCACACCCAAATATTCTTGGCCCTACCTATACAGCTTCAAATGCTTCACAGATAAAATATTCCAACTCTCAAATTGAGAATATCAAAATCTCTCTTTTCTTGCTTACTAGGAAATCTTCAAATCCATATCATAAGTTTTATCTACCTTTTAAATTCCTTGATGGCAGTGGTTCTCAACCCTGGTTAGCACATTACCATAACCTGAGGAGACATCAAAAAACACTTATGTTTGGGCCCCATCCCAAACCTATTAATCAGAATTTCTTTGGGTGGAGCATAGATATTGATATAGTTTAAAAGCTCCTTTGATGATACAGATCTATAATCATTAAACAGTGTCAATCTCAAAGTCCATAATCCCAAGTGATGACCACTTTCTAAAAAGTCTATAATGACTTATTCCAGGGTTATATTTTTTCCTAACAATGGCCAACCAAACCACCACAGCACGGCATCTAGATAGATGTGGAGCGAAAAACAGAATGACACTGGTTCAGTTTGAGCTCCAACACGCACAGTGCTTGATCTCATCACTCCCATTAGAAAAATCAAAAGCCATACAAGCTAAAAATCAATGGTTTTTCTTGGACATTTCAGCAAACTGAGGTTGTAAGGGCACATGACTGCTATAAAACTGGGAAAGACAAGTGCATCGAGAGAGAGAGAATAAGGTCCAATTACCTAGAGTAGGAATGAGGCCTCTATCTTGCCTGTGCTAGGAAGGTAGAGGGAGAGGGCAAAAATGGCACTTGCCAGTGGCTACATCCCCTAAAAAAAGTCCCAATGAGCCCCTGTCTCTCTAGTAGATGGCTTAAGCAAATAAATCTCTTTCACATATAGTCCAGTCACCCCTCAAATTGCTGCCTTGGCTGTGGGTCCCAGAATAAGTGAGTCTGCATATAAGGCTCTCAAAAGGAGTATCTTAGATCCCCACAGCCCTCAGGGTCTTGACTTGATTTTGGTGATGAGATTTTAGATACGATATTAAAAGCATGATGTACGAAAGGAAAAAATAAGTTGGACTTTATTAAAATTACTTATTAATATTAAAAGGCATTGTTAGGAAAATGAAAAAAATTAACAGATTGGGAGAAAATATTTACAAAACACATACATGAAAAAGGATTTGAATCTTAAATATACAAAGAACTCCTAAAACTCAACAATTAGAAAATGAACAACACAATTTAAATATGAGTGATACGTTTAAATAAATGTCTCACAAAAATACATATTCAGATGGCAAAATAAGGATATAAAGATGCTCCAAATAATTTGTTATTAAGTAAAAGCAAATTTAAAATGCATCAGATACCACTAGTTTCCTAGTAGTATAATTAACTTTTTTTTAGAGTGCAAGAATACTTTATGATTATTTTTTTAAGATTTTATTTATTTATTTGAGAGAGAGAGAAAAAGAGAGTGAGGGAACATGAACAGGGGGAGGGGCAGAGGGAGAGACAGAGAAGCAGACTCTCCGCTCAGCAGTGAGCCCAACATGGGGGCCAGATTCCAGGACCCTGAGATCATGACCTGAGCCAGAGTCCGACACTTAACCAACTGGAGCCACCCACGTGCCCTCTTTATGATTAATTTTAAGAAATTGGCAATACCAATTGATAGAATACTGAGCAATGGGATGACTCATTCATTGTTGGTGGGATTACAAAATGGCATAGTCATTATGTAGATAGTTTCATTCACTATTTTATCTATGATCCAGCACTTAAACATATTTCTAGTTCCTTGCCCAGCTGATTTGCAAACAGGTCATACAAAAACCTTCACAGGAATGCTTATAGGGGTTTTATTCATAATTGCCAATAACTAGAAGCAACTGTTATGTCCTTCATATGTGAACTGTGGCACGTCCATTCAATAGAATACTACTCTACAATTAAAATAAATTAAAAATTAAGCCATTCAAAAACAGGGATTGATATTAAATGCATACTGCTATGTGAAGAAAATAGACTGAAAATACTGCATAATGCAAATTCCAATCTTAGTTTCTAATACCAGTCACCAATAAAAGAAACCACCTTTCCTTAGAGCACTGCCTCGTTCTAGGGCTAGAGCATGGAATATACGACGTGAGCCTGGAGTATCTTACAATGCCAGAAAGCAAGATGGCGCTTGGGAAAAAACAAAACATGATGGAGGTTTATCAAAGGAATACAAGAGCCAAATGAAAGAGCTTCCAATGGCCAAAACTGGAACAATTTGACAAGCACAATAAAGTGGGACTACATTATAAGCCAAAGTATAATATCAATATTCATGAGTCCATACTGATGTAAATAAATGCTTAAATGCATGCATAAGTGAGAAATAATAACTAAACCTTCTACAGAAGGTTTCTTCTCCAGAAGAATTCAAAGAAAATTCTATAGAAACCTTGCCCTCAAGGAAGTGTGGGCTGTGCACTTCCTTACAACAGTACAGAATGGAAAGGAGGTATGAATAGAGTGATTTACAGTGCAAAAGTCTGACAAACTCTACTTCACGCTACCATGGGATCATGGTCAACATCAACAGTAACAAGTCATATTGACAGAAAGCATGTACCTTTGATACGTGGTAAGGAGATGGATACTTAATCTCCAGTCTTCTCTTTCAGAACCATAACAGTCGTGTAATAAGGCAAACACCAGACAAATTCCAAGTGAGAAATACCCTATAAAATACCTGCTTAGTTCTCCTCAAAATTATCAAGGTCATCAAAAACAACAAAAGTCTGTGAAACTGTCACAGCCTAGAGGAGCCAAAGGAAAAGTGAATACTAAACATAATGCAGCATCCTGGTAGTATCTTGGAACAGAAAAGAATACAATAGGAACTATAAAATCTGAATAAAATATGGACTTTTTAAATAGCACTCTCTCAATGTTATTTCATTAGTCGTGACAAATGCACCACTCTAATGTAACAAATAGTCAAACCGTGAAGGTTATTTGAGAATTCTCTGTATTATCTTTGCAACATTTCTGTAAATCTAAAACTATTCTATTATTAAAAAGCTTATTAGATTATGTGATTGGTGATCAACTATGAGTGATAAAATACTGGCAACTAGGAGGATTCGCTCTTGAATACTAAACTACTGCAGATCGCCACCTTTGATTAAAGACTGGTAAAAGCTCCTTAATATGATAGCCCCTAGGTTGTCTACCCACAAATATGTGGAACTAAAAATAATCAGAACATAGCTTTGTATTTCTTCTGTTTAGGTAACAACAACTCCCAGAAACATACCTTACTGAACACTCTTTTAGAGGATATGATCTAGAACTGAGAACAAATTGAGGATAATTGGAATTACCTGCAAGGACTGTTGGGCATACTAAACAGCACTTTCCCAGCCAGTCACGTGAAGAATAATGAGGCCTGTTTTACAAGTCAACAGAATAATGGAGAAGAGAATCATGACAAATCAGTGGACAAATACATTATATTTTTAATACAGCGACCCCCAGCCAGTGGTTAACTTGGCTTTATGGGATTAATTTAGCGTGTCAAGCTCTCCATATTTCACCAGATAACTCAATCCCTCGTTGGGAAGGGGTATAAAGACACCTGGCATTGTTTCCTCTGATACTATACATTCCTGACCCTGAAGCAAATCCCCTCATTGAAAAAATGAGGACAGAAGCTAAAGAGATCAGTGACCACTAATGTATCAGCATGCCATACTTTGAAATAGTCATCCTGTTTTTCTTTTGTATAATCTGTATTTCTTTGGTAAAATATTCAGTAAAATGATCTGTAAAATATTTGAGTAGGGGAGAACTACTGATATATTGATCACAGTGTGAATTGAACAAAGGCTTTTGAATGTTACATTGACTTCCTGGAAATATATGTGCATGACCTTAATGTTCATGGGAATATCATGGTTTCTGATAAAGCCAAAACACCAGAGGATTTCTGTGCCCAACAATGTAAAAAAAAAAAAAAAATCAATAATCATCACTGATCTTACAGACTCCTAAGGAAGTACAGGGAGTGTCTACCAATAAATGTACTTCCCTCTTACCATATACATTCCCCATTAATTCATCTTCTCAGAATCTTGTCACAATTGGCCAGTGCCTGAGAATGCGGAGGAAATGTGAGAATGCTTATTATAACAATGTTGATGGACACCTCTTAATCTATATTTCTTTACAATCTTTTTCAAAGACTATTCTCGTTATGGAAAATGTTTTCAGGATTGGACAGTGGAGCCCTTGCCAGAATTCAATCACACGGCCCCAACTGCAAGTTGGCTGAGAAATGTGGAAGTGCATATGAATATTCAGTGAGTGTTCACTGTTTCCAACACAGACTTCAAGACGCAGAGTCATTATATGGTTAGGTGTTTCCTAATTGAGTTTTATCAAGGAAACTAAGATTAGCAATATCTGCTTATTCTCCCTTTGCTAAAGCCCAAAAGAGGCAACCAACCCAATATACAGTTCTTAGATTTGTAATCACATTTAAATGAACATATGATTCTATGCAGTTCAACAAAGTCTACTCCCAGGGCTTGAACTGCCATGCACATGTAACATTGCAGAGATCAACAAATCCCCATCTCTAGCCTATCCATTCCAAAGTCTGAAGTTTACCTACTGTGGTTTACCTACTAGATATCTCCAGCTGGAGGTCCAAAATATGCTTCAAAATCAACATGTCCAACAGTAATTAAATCATTCTTTGAGCCTTGCATCTATCCTTTTCCCTTTGATTTTCATCTTACTAAATGATACTGACATCTTCCTAGTTGTGCAAGCCAAGACCTGAACATTCTTGTTGTTTCCTCATTTTTTTTTTCTCTGTCTTCCCCCATTAGATCAACAAGGAAGGCTGACTGATTTGATCTTATTGTATCTTATTTCCATCTGTATTTCTCCATTCCCATGCCTCAACTCTAGTTCAGGTCAATAGTGTCTCTTTCTTTGGTTGAATGATCTCCAATCCATTCCTTATACTACATTGTGACTTTAATAAAAGACTAATTTGATTATATCAGTTTCTAATTTAAAGACTCCCATCATCCCTAAATGAATTTCAAAATACTTAATGTTTATAAATTCCAGCAAGGTCTGTCCCGTGTCTACCTCTCCAGCCTTGTCTCATATATTTCAGTCATTACTGACCTTCCTCCCTTCCGTCTTTCCTCTTGCATTTGCTATTCACACATATTATTTCTACACTTAAATGATTCTGCTTTCCTCAGCCCCATTCACTTTCAACATTTGTCAGGCTAATTTCTATCATTGCTTCAGTCTCACCTTAACTATCATTGTTCCCAGAAAGCCTTATTTCATTCATTTATAACAGATAGGTATTTCACCTCTGCATTTCTGTAATCCTTCTATTATAGATCTAAAGTGCATTTAATTATACTTGTCTACTCAAATGTTTAAGATATTCAGTATTCTTGACATTGAATATTATTTAATTTTAATCTCAATTTTAATGATTGTTTCATTTAAACTAATTCTGATGTTATATTTTCTCTAATGTCATAATATTCTCATTTGTTAAACAGCTGTAGTACATTGAACAACTTATCTATCATCTATCTATCTATCTATCTATCTATCTGCAGTATAAGTGACAAGCATCACTGAAAAAAAATTTTACAAGAGTATTCATATTAACTGCTCTAAAAATCCTTTCCTAATTCTTACCACTTTAAAAATTGCTATATCAGGACAAATAAAAATTAATGTATCCCATATGATCAATAATTCTGAAAAATGAACTTTACCTTATCAGTGTTTGTGTACAAGTGGGAAAATAAAACACAATATGAATCCTATCTTTGAAATTGCCTCTCAGAAAATAAAACAATGGGAAATTGTACCAACTATGTTTTCTAGAATATAAACGAAAAGAGTTTTTATAATATAAAATGTGTTCCATGTTCTGCCTAATCAACGTAAATTTTTATGAAAATTTATAATGTTATACATCCATCCCAATAGTTTCTTTAATAAACTTTTAAAAATATTTTAACAACGGGTGCCTGAGTGGCTCAGGTGGTTAAGCATCCGATTTGATTTCAGCTCAGCTCATGATTTCTGGGACACGGAATCCAGGCCCGCACCGGGCTCTGTTCTCAGTATGGAATCTGCTTGTCCCTCTTACTCTGATCCCTGCCCCCTGCTCACACTCTCTCTCTCTTTCTAAAGTAAATAAATAAATAAAATCTAAAAAAATATATTTTAACATGAAAAACTGTCAGATACTTTGTCTGTGATGGGTAATGTCCATGGCGCCATGTGGTTTTCAAATGAGATCCTATTTCTAAATATATCCTGAAGAAATTAAAGGGAAGGGAAATGGGAAGAAGTGGGAGATAAAATCATTTCTGTAGGAAGAATGATCGGTATTTGCCACGTGACTTTATAAAATGTTCACTGCAGATGTGAAAGTTGGGATTAAAAACACATGTTAACATGCTCAAAGCAGCCCGACTGGCAAGAGTGCCTGAATTTCCAGGTAAGATGGGTTTGGATCCTGCCACAGACCTCTGTGGAGCTAATTGTCCTCTCATTATGTCAATAATTTCCTTTCAACTGCTATTTTCTGTTTCCGCCTGGCCATGAGTTTTAGCTTCTTCTGGAGTCTCACAGTCCATCTGTGTGCAGTCAACTAGTACCAATCCAATTTGGTGGCATTACATTATCTTTGTTTTCTCCACCGTACGCCATAAATAATACTGCTGAAAAGAAATATCACTGTTGGAGATTCAAGTATAATCATAGGAGATACCATATGACAGCACTCTACAGAAGATGATTTTCAAATGGCACTCAGTTCCCAGCTCTTAAGAAAGGTCTTCAGCTTCATCCATCAACACAGGCACCAGCCTTCTCTCTTCTTCCCATTTATCACCTTTATTTTTTCATTTTTTATCTGTTACATCCCTAGACGCCTGTTTACTTCTTACTAGACAACTTAGCTGAACGTTTTACAATCTCCTCACATCTCATGTTCATGTACCCTCAGCCTATATCCCTAAGGGACTTAAAAATACTTCCCTAACCAAAGGGAGTTACTTAACAAAAAACAAACTTTGATATGAACTAGTTTGAGTTCTTACTCCCAGTAAACGAACTCTTGACAGTGGGCACACTTCTTTTTTCTTTTTTTTCTTCAAGATTTACTTACTTACTTATTTATTTGGGAGAGAGAGACAGAGAGAAAGAGAGAGAGAGAGAGAGAGAGAGAGAAGGAGGAGCAGCAAGGGGGAGAGGCAGAGGGAGAAGCAAGCTCCCTGCAGAGCAGGGAGCTGGATGCGGATGTGGGGCAGGATCCCAGGAACCTGAAATCATGACCTGAGCCCACGGCACACGCTTAACTGACTGAGCCACCCAGGCGCCCCCATAGTGGGCATACTTCTTAACTCTGCTTTCCACCCATAAGTAAATTAATTAATTACAAGAAATCCTTCTCAATTCTGTTAATTTCTGTTCTACCAGTATTTATCATGCTGTTTAGCAGACAGTTGATGCTTTAAAAATGTTGGGAAGATGGAAGGAAGGATGAATAATAAGAAAGGTGTTAATAAAATGCCCCTGGGGATATCAGAGACATTTATTCAATATAAAGAATATGGCATATTCTAGATGCAGTCCTAGGAATCATAGAAAATGAGAATGGAATTCTGCTAATAATGTTACATATATAGCTGCAGGATAGACTATCTTTGTAATGAATACTATTGTAATAGGAACAGTACTTTCACTGCTTATCTAGATCTAGCTCAGTTTTTATGCTGATTATTGAATACTCCAGGTAGGGTGCCTCCATTAAGATATACAAGAAATGTGAGAATTTATTTTGGAAGTTTACGTAATGCTGGCATTTGACAGTCAACTGCAGGTTTCTGAAGTCCTTTTGTTAACATTGTCGTTAACTGCTGCTGCACCTAGAGGACAATTTTAAACAAATTAGTAACTAACTGCCTTTCGAAAATCAGTTCCCCGAAATATGCTTATGCTTTGGTTGAATTGTGGAACTCCTAGATTCTCCAATTGTCTGCACAAGTCTTACAAGACTTACTCTCCCATACTTAACTTTGATTTCCTATGCCTGCAGGTATTTCGCATCTTTGTGTTTAAGCTGAACATATGGGTCTGGTTCCTCTTCGTCAACCTTGCCCCACTGTTTCCTCACCTCCCAAACCTACTTTCTTATACGCATCTTCTTCTCCTCATCTGCCTTCTACCTCTAACCACAAGACTTATACAATGACTCCCCACTTTTCATTCCCCTTTCCTTTCTGTGTAGTCTTATTTTCTTCTTACTTCTATTCTTTTTCTCCACTCATATTTATTCTTGTCTAAATTTTTAACTTTTTCCTACTTAATAGTTCTTGGTTGATTTTTTCCCCTCCACAAATAAATGACCATCTACTAGTAGTGGCAGAAGTGGTTCTACACATTCTATTGCATTAGAAATGAAATTATTTTATGTTCTATATATTATTTGAGAAATTAAAAGGAAGAAGGTATCATCTAATATGTGTAATATAATACATGCCAAAACCTGTTTTTAATCATCTTTGGTGCACAATTCTTGTCAATTCATTGATTACAAAGTAATGTGTGATTAAAAAAAGTACACTTTGAAAAAGTTATACATTTAAGTTCACAGTATAAAAACTTTAGCAAATGTTGATGACATAATCTATCAAATTATGAAAACAATTAAATGATTATAATAAGGAGCGCCTGGGTAGCTCGGTCAGTTAAACACCCAACTCTGGATCTCATGGGTCATGGGATCCAGTCCTGTATGTCGCTGCATGCTTAGCGTGGAGTCCACTTGAACACCCTCTCCCTCTGCCTCTTCCCCAACTCACACACACTGTACAGTCGCTCTAAAATAAATACATCTTTAAAAATAAATAAATAAAAATAACTGGTTATAGGGGCGCCTGGGTGGCCCAGCGGTTAAGCATCTGCCTTCGGCTCAGGGCGTGATCCCGGCGTTATGGGATCGGGCCCCACATCAGGCTCCTCCGCTATGAGCCTGCTTCTTCCTCTCCCACTCCCCCTGCTTGTGTTCCCTCTCTCACTGGCTGTCTCTATCTCTGTCGAATAAATAAATAAAATATTTAAAAAAAAATAACTGGTTATAATAAAACACTGTGGTTTCTAGTAGATAGTTTGATAATGTTAGGAAAATAGAGTTTGATGCTCATATTTTTGATAATAAATTAACAATATTACTATTCTACTTAGGGAATTATTGGAATTCTCAAAATTTTATAAATAGAAAGTAGGAACATTCTGTTTCATTATGAAAGCAGACAGACACAACTACTTTAGAACCACTGAGATAAGTTATTTATCTTGTTATAAAAATACCAAATACTGCACAAACTTGTTCTAGATAATATTAGATAAGAGAAAAACATTAAAATATTTATGTACTCTTGGAGAAAGCTTTGGTTTATGAGAGGCTCTATAAAATTGCCTTCCTCATATCAAGAACACAAATGACCAGGTGCATTTCAGAAGGACATTCTCAAAGGAATTATAATTCTTCATTGTAGTTTAATACAACATTACTGCATAATGCATACTTCTGAGCTTAAAATATTATAGACACTAAATAAAACTGCATCCCACTTCAACTAAAATCAACTTAACTGATTATTCTTCTTAAATATATTTCTTTATCAGAAACATTTTTATTTCTACATGTGTAGACAATGATGTCACTGTAACCTTTAACCTTGCTACTCCTCAAGACACCAACTTAGGGACAGCAACATTGGAGAAAAGCTACTTTTCACATTATAGAGTCACTTAGTTTATTCTGAACAGAAAGATCATTCTAGAAGGTATTTGACACAATTATGTAACCATTTGGTTAGGACATGTTATTTTTAAGCCCTAATATCACAAACATTAGAAAGTCATGAGCTTGGAAGATTTTCTTTAATAGTGTATGAATATTGCTTCATAATACCAGAAAAGAGTTTGTACTAATTAAATTACATAGAATCTGATTTTTAAGATAATGGATAATGAAATAGCAGCAGAAGGAAGTTTACCCAGAGAGAACGTTACCACAATATTTTTTTCCACACCTGTCTTTCATGACATTGAATGTTTTCAGAAAATGATTCTAACTTAAAACAAAAGTGCCTAACAAAGCCAAAGGTTTTGGTTTACTATTTATGGTTTACCATATTTGGTTTACTATTCTAAGAATATCTTTATACAAAGAAGATAAAACAAGACACACTTGATAGTTTTCGCCATGAAGTCCTCTAATTGGTCCCTCTACTGCCTGAGGCAACTCATTTTTCTTTTTTTTCTTTTCTTTTCATTCTTTTTTATTTCTTTTCTTTTTTTTTTTTTAAAGATTTTATTTATTTATTTGACAGAGAGACAGCCAGCAAGAGAGGGAACACAGGCAGGGGAGCGGGAGAGGAAGAAGCAGGCTGCTAGCAGAGGAGCCCGATGTGGGGCTCGATCCCAGAACGCCGGGATCATGCCCTGAGCCAAAGGCAGACGCTTAACGACTGAGCCACCCAGACGCCCCTCATTCTTTTTTATTTCTGAGAGAGAGAGAGCCCCCACACGTGCACACATGCCAGGAGATTGAGCGTGGTTTGCGGGGGAGGACAGAGGGAGAGGGACAGAGAGAATCTTAAGCAGGCTCCATGCCCAGTGCAGTTCCCAATGTGGGGCTCAATCTCATGACCTTGAGATCATGACCTGAGCCAATATCCAGTCAGATGCTTAAACCAGCGAGCCATCCAGGTGTCCCTCATTTTCTTGATTTAAGTAAATCAAGCTTTACTAATTAAAACTAATGTTTATTAAAATAAATGTAGAGTATCACGGATTCATTTTGTCATTTAACAGTAGTTCAAAAGATTAAATGTTAAAATCCATATTAAAACCGGTTTTGCTTTAGTTTACTATGAATTTTACTTCCTTCTCACAATTGTTTCCTAAAAACTGTAGGCATACAATTTAAAGAAAAAACACCAATGAAAGACAGAGAAATCATGCGATATTCATAAAGCCAACAGAGATAAATGCAAATCACCCCATTTGAGGCGAAGTGAATCTCCTTCAGAGTCTTATACAGGAAAGTGCGTGTTTCAACTTTTTAAATAAATGTCACAGTACTTTTATTAACGCCACATTTTTTTCTACCATCATATTCCCATCTTACAAAAAAATCAAGACCTATTTTAGCATCTTTTTCTTTAATAAATGTGTTAAGTGGCAATAATACATATTTAATGAGGGTGATTTAAGTTTCCACCAAAAATTTTTAAAAGGAGGAATCATATTGTTTTCCCTAGAAACACAATGAGGTTAGAAGCTACAATTGATATTATCGTCTATTTTAACTGAATTAATTCAGTTATTTCCACTGCAACTACTGTATCTAATCTCTGGAACATAACAACTGCTGGATACAGCAAAACTGAATCCTTCACCTTTTGTAGAAAAATCTTGGTGGGTTATATATTTTAAAATAAAATTAAACTGTATCAAATGCTTTGTTTCTAGTTGCTACATTCATTTAGTGACTTAAAAAGTTATTAAAAAAAAAAGGCAGGAAACAACTTCAGTACACATGACTATGCAGATAAAAGAAGTAAGTGGGTAGGTTCCATTTACCTGTGGAATCTCATACATGTGTTTGACCAGCAGAAAGCATCAATTTAAAACGGTGTATCAATGATGACTTAGGAGGAAGAATTTGGAAGACACCCAAAAGAAAAACTGAAACTACAATGGCTTTTATCTGAGTTATAACCGTTGCTGTTCAACTGCAATGTGTTTAGGTAAGTGATACTGAGAATAAAATCGAAAATCAAATAATTTTAATCAGAAACTTATCTTTACAAATTTCTCCACAGTGAATATATCAGGTCACTCCCAATAGAAATGGGGTTGTTCAGCTGCCTCAACTAAATTGTGATGTTTGCTTTAAGTTTTAGTTCCATAAAATATTCTAACTTAAAAGTTTGAGTTGATATATTTTTAATGTATATTGTCCCAAACCATTTTTTTTGGTACTTAATTTTCCATAAAGTGTATATGACTATTTGCATGCTCCTTTGGCAGTAGGTACCCTTTAAATGATGAGATAATATCTCAACTTTATGACAAATACATGCCACATATTTCATAAACCTATTTTTAAGTGATCATTCTTTTCTTCCGACGCCTGTAGTGACTCATGCTTTCAGAATTATTTTGATTCTTTCTGTCCTTGATTTTAACCAATCAAGTTTATACATTACCTAATCTACCAAAACAACTGAAATTATTAAGGAATCACTTACTCCTATATACTTCATGTAAAATATACCCATATCAGGATACCTTGCCAAGTATATTGCACAAAATATATAATTTCTAACTAGGTATGCATATGTTTTATCTTCATATTCAAAACCAAACCCCAGTAGTGATAGGGACTAGCATTTTGCATATTTACTTGAAAAATTATTTAGCAATAACTATTTTTCCATACTTCATTTTTATAAAATTTTATAAATGAAAAGGTAAGTTACCACTGCTCTTAAGTTTTTATATTTCCCTGAGCTTTCCCCTAAATATATTATAATGCTCATCATTGCTGCCACAATTATTCAATTAAGTAAAACAGAGCTGCACAACTCTAGAGGGAATTCGGAAATTCAAGAATTCATATCAGATCAACCACCTGTTTGGAATGAAACAATGGTAGAAATTTGTAGAGAACTGCATTGATTCCTTCTGGCCCAAGCTTACAACTGCTTCTATTAGCATAAAATTTTATGTACTAGTCTATGTATTTCTTTCATTAAAGTATGGGGGTTAATCCTATATCATAAATAGGTCTATTTATTTTTAATAATACAAGGGTAAGAACCATAGATTCTCAACCTTGGGTCTGAACTATATTAGTCCATGAAACCACTAAGTGTTCCTTTCACAGGGATGAGGATTATCTTCTGCGCCAAAACGAAGCAGAGAGTAAAAAGATCAGTGACTGCCAGAGGTTACGTAAGCGGGCGCTGGGGGATGAATAGGTGGAGTACAAAGGATTATTTACAGCAGCGAAAATACTCTGTAAAGTATCATAATAGTGGATACAAGTTATTATTTATTTGTCTAAGCTCACAGAATACACAACACCAAGAGTGAACCCTGCTGTAAACTACATGTGATTATGATGTGTCTCTGTAAGTTCATCAATCATAACAAATAACTATTCTTGGGGGATACTGATAATGGGAAAAGCTGTGCATGTGCAGAGATAGGAAGTATACAGGGAATCTCTATACCATTCCCCCAAATTTGCTGTGAAATTTAAATTCCTCTAAAAAAAAAGTCTTTTTTTTTTTTTTTTTTTAAGGCAAAAAACAATATCAGACAAAGAACAAACAAGACAGGCTGAGGCAGATAGACTGTTATCTAATCAAGTAAATCTATATTCTAACTTCTCTGACTTACAAATTTTTCTTTTCAGGAAGAAGTTTGTGATCTGAATGTTCATTACCATTATCCCAAAGTATTAATATTTCAATATATGTTCTTTATCATACCCCCAAAAAAGTTTGTCTACAGTAAGTACTGATTAAAATGTTTGTGCATTAAATAGAAAAAAAGTCCCGCAATTTACCTTCATAATGGTAAAATTATTTCATTAAAACAAATATTATTGAACCCCCATATATGCCAAACCCTTTCCTACTAAATATATATGTATGTTTTGAATTAATGAAGTACTGCCTTTGATATCTATTAGTATCGTTAGCTACATGCATCTTTTTGAGCAATATTAATCTCTAGGCCTCAAATCAGAAGCCAGTTAACTTTCATGCTATAAACAACTTCTTAGCACTAGAAGTTTCCTCTTTTCCCACACTTGCCTTATACACTATAAGGCAGCAGAATCTAAAGCTGAAAATTCTGCATAGAAGCTTATGAAATGCTCCCTGGAGAGAGAACAGGTTCATAAATTTAGCAGTATCTGTGTTGTTTTAATTTCTAACAGGCCATTCATGGCAACTTCGTAATTATTTGCTTAAAATTCAAATAATTTACAGTTTTATATCTATTTTAATTCCATTTAACTCATGGAGGATGGAGTGGGAGGGGAACTAATTACTTCATGTAGTTTACGCTAACAAAAATTACGGACTTTTATTTTCTTTAATATTCCTAGAGAGTATATTTAAAGCACACACTTAAGACAAGTAACAACATTCCATCAAATGTCTCTACAGACTGCTATCATTCATCATTTAAGTTATTCCCTTGTTTTCCTTCTTAAAATCGAAAAAAAGCAAATAAATAGGCAAACGAAAACTACTTGGACATACATCCTTTTTAAATTTTGTTATTTTTCATTCTTTTCCCTTATATGTTTACCTTCTTGAGAGAAATATTTATTTTTAAGATATTCACTATCTCTATTCTCAACCAAATAAAATCAATTGACTTCCAAAATTAAAAAAAAAATCAATGTGGTGGGGGCAGGTGTTAAGACACTGTGATATCCTTGTTGTGGAACACGACACTTCGACTGTTTTGTGACCTGGGATTTCTGGAGTGGTGTACACAAACTCTCTTGTTTTCATTACTTTTCCTTTTCTTCTAGGACACCAATCTTTTTTAACCCTTCTGTCTCTCTTCCCACCCCCACCTACTCTGCCCCATTTGTTTTCTCTTCCTGAAAAGGTAAATGCTTGAGTAGGAAAGAATTTTCTTGCAAAGATGTACATAAAGTTCACAGATATCTCTTTCTCTAGAAAACTGTTATTTTAAGGACTTTATTCATGGTACCAGTTCTATTTTGTTTTTTGGGGTTTTTTTTTTTAAAGATTTTATTTATTTATTCATTCGACAGAGATAGAGACAGCCAGCGAGAGAGGGAACACAAGCAGGGGGAGTGGGAGAGGAAGAAGCAGGCTCCCAGCGGAGGAGCCTGATGTGGGACTCGATCCCATAACGCCGGGATCACGCCCTGAGCGGAAGGCAGATGCTTAACCGCTGTGCCACCCAGGCGTCCCTATTCTGTCTTTTATTCTGTCCTATTTCTTGCTCTCAAGCCATCTTTACTTTTCATTCTTCTCCTACTTCCTCCTTTCTGCCGTTTTTTTTCTTCCCTTTTTTACTCTTATATACATCCTAGGCAATCTCACTTCAGTGACTTCAGCTACCAACTATATTTTGAATATTTCCATATCACTATCATGAAATCTAAATTATATCTTGACCTCTATATCACCTGCTCTGTACCTTGAAATTAACAAATTGAAAGCAGATATTATACTCTCTCTCCATCTATATACTTTTTTTTAAAAAGATTTATATATTTATTTGAGCAGGGGAGAGGGCAGTAGGAAAGGGAGAGAGAGTCTTAAGTAGACTCTGGGTTGTGGGGCTTCATCTCATGACCCTGAGATGACGACCTGAGTCAAAATTAAGAGGTAGAAGCTTAACTAACTATGACACCCAGGGGCCCCTCTCCCCATTTATATTCTACATTCTCTATTCAGAGAATGAAATCGACATCATCCAATGGACCAAAGCCAGAAGATAAGGAATCATTTCCATCTCTAACTCCTAAATCCCTATGGTCTAAGTCATGCCTCAGTTATAATGCCCAATTTTCCCATTTCTTCACTACTGTAGGATGCTCCTTTAATGCAGGACCATCAAGGTAATGAATGATGAATTTATTCCATAGAGCCCAGAGAGCCTGATGTTAAAATACAGTAATCCAGTGCAATTTATTAGCTTTAGCTATGTATGGCTGTGAGTGCTGGGGCAAGGTCATTTATTAAAGTGTCATACAAATAAAATCCTAGGATATTGAATAAAATTGCAACCAAACACAAAGATGATATAAATAAAAGGAGATTTAAAAATGGGACCAAACTGGGGCGCCTGGGTGGCTCAGTCAGTAAGCGTCTGCCTTTGGCTCAGGGCGTGATCCCAGGGTTCTGTGATCAAGCCCCACATCAGGCTCCCTGCTCTGCTGGGAGCCTGCTTCTTCCTCTTCCACTCCCTCTACTTGTGTTCCCTCTCTCACTGGCTGTGTCTCTAATAAATAAATAAAATCTTTTTAAAAAATAAAAAAAAATAAAATAAAAATAAAAATGGGACCAAAAAAGAGTCCAAAAATCAGGAAAATACAGGAAATAAAGAGAGTATCAGAATGAGCAAGAGGTAATGAGTTTAAAGAGGAAATCATGTGGAACAGTTTTCCTTATGTGAGAAAACTAAAATTTTACATCATGCAAGTAAATTATTTTAAAAGGACAAGTATGGCCACCTAGGAGCAGAATGTTAATCTGTATGCCTTTAACGTCTTCCTCGGATCTCTGCAACAGCTTTCTGAGGGATAGCTTTGTTCCTGCTATGTTTTATGTTGTTTCAGGAGTAAAAGATGTAAAAGAAAACATTTTTATCTTATAATTTTTGTTTCAGAATCCATTGTATATTGCTCTTTTACACTGAAAATAAATACTAATATCCCCTTCATACTTTAGACTAGTCCTTCATGAGCCGGAAGCTAGAGACCACTGAAATTCATTACCTATAATATTTTCCACTTGGAACTTAACCCTAATTATATTAAAATAATTCCATCTCTCTAAAATGCTATACTTTTTCAAGTCACCCTTCTTAGTATGTGTTTGATATTTCAATCATGGAGGGTCTCAATGCACAATTCCTTCAAGTAATACCTTATTTCTCTGGGGAAAAGATAAATACCAGTGCAATGTTTTATTGAAATACCTATCTGACTATATTTTAGTTGTGACTCTTTGTTTTGCTAACAACATGGTAAGGTTTTATTAATTAACTCTATTTCGCAATATCAAAAACTACTCCCTACACAGTACCTAGAAAATAGTAGGTACTCAGTAATTCTTTATTTCATTTCAAGTGTAAGTGGAATTATAAACAAGCTATAGGAGATATAATATCTATGATGTAAATGAAGACATAAGAGAATAATTGAAAAATAACCTTTCCTGCTATTAATACAGACAGCAGTATAAAGAGCCAAGGGCTATATATTTTCTCCATTTCTCAAACTCTTCATTCTTTGGAAAGAACTAAAATTTAGTTGTATCCTGAAGTTCCATAAGTCAGTAAATCACATTACATAAAAATAAAAATTAGCCTTAAATGGTCTTTTAAAATTATTTTTTTTTAAATCTCCGTCTTATATGTCTGTAAGTATTGCTAAGAGAAAGAACAAAAATGAAAAGTTGAATCATTTTCAATTAGCAATTTGGTTATACATGGGGGGTGCATGGAAGACAATTTCTTATATTCTGTACCCTGTGATTATCATCTGGCTAATAAGATCTCATTAGCTAATGAGATGTCAATTAATAATGAGATGTCAGTAGTTACCTTATCTTTCACTTACACTTTGTGTTTTGTTTTTGTTATTGTTTTCTTTTTCTGGCAGCACCTTGGTTTTGTTTTTAGTATGTTTCAATTTTCTATCATATATGTAAGTATGAATTGCTTTAAACTATTTATTGGTGTTAATCAGTGAATTGTTACTAACTTCTGACCGTGCTCTTTCACATTCTCTTTATTAAGTCTGGATCTATATCTGTCTGTCTGTCTATCTACTGACCTACCTACTCACCCACTCTAGACATTCTCATTCTAAACTCAGCATATGTTTTTTAACATTATATTCCCCATAAAAATATAAAGATTTATTTATATCTTTATTAATATAGCTTTGTAATATAGTTTACAATCAGGAAGTGTGTTGCTTCTAGTTTTGTTCTTTCTCAAAATTACTTTGGTTTTTCAGGGTCCTTTGTGGTTCTGTGCAAATTTTAGGATTGTTTTTCTAGTTCTGTGAATAATGTCACTGGAATTTTGATAGGGAATGCATTAAATATATAGGTGGCTCTTTGTAGTATGGACATTTTAACAATATTAACTCTTTTAATTTATGAATATAGGATATTTTACCATTTATCTGTATCTTTTCCAATTTATTTCATCAATGTCCTATAGTTTTTTTGTTTTTTAATGTCTTATAATTTTTGATTTATACATCTTTCAGTCCCCCGGTTAAATTGTTTCCTGTCTCTTTGTTGGTCTTCCCTTGTTCTATTTTCTCCTTATTTCGTTAAATCATTTATCTGTTTTCTCATGTAGTTCTCTGAGCATCTTTAGAACAATTACTTTGAATTATTTGTTGTGTAATTCTTGTATCGCCATTTCGTTTGTGTTAGTTCCTTTAAGTTTACTGTGTTCTTTTGGTGGAGTTAAGTTTCCCTGATTTTTCTGATCCCTGTAGTCTTGCATAAGCAACTGCACATTTGAAGAAACAGTCTCCTCTTCCAGACGTTAGGGACTTCAGTAAGGAAAGACCTTCACCAACAGATGGGAGCATGCTGGCGTGTTTTGTGACCCCAGGTCTAGTGGCACCAGGCACGAGGTACCAAGTGCAGGAGTGTATAGCAGCTCTGCATCCTGGGGGGATGTGAAGTCTTGTTGGCTCAGGCCACTGGAGTCTATAAAATGAACAACTGTGTGGTCCTTGCAAGTGCTGCAGAGAGTCCACAGTGGCTGCAATGCTACTGGATTCCCCAGCTATACCCCAAGGTCCAGCAGCTAGGGACCAGAGTAGGTAGCGGTGGTAGTCAGAGCAGGTAGCGGTGGTAGTCAGAGCAGGATGGCGTGTACACCTTTGGCTGCGGAGACCAGTAGTAGGTGCCTGTGTAGTGGCAGGATCAGTTTCAGACATACATGTGGTGGTAGGGGTCAGGAACAGAGAGAGTGAGTCAACTGTGTGTGCAATGACAGCTACCAAGGCCTTGGATGCTGGTATGCACTACCGTGGCTGCAGAATGACACAAGTGTGCACATGGCAGAAGATGGTGAAGAGACTCAGCCCAGTGGTATGTAAGTGTGTAGTTTGGATGGGTTAGTCCCAAGTGCACTCCCAGTGGTGGAGGTCAGTCGCAATGGTCTAGGCTGATGCCTTGCACTCACACAACCACAGAGGCCTGAGATGGGTGCTGGTACAGATCCTAGGATCTAGCGGGAGCAGCGGGAGTGGACAGGGACTCAGATGGCTGACATCTTCAAACACGAATACGCGTGGGGTAAAATCTATTCAAATCTTCAAGGGGTCAGTAGCAGCTTTGCTGGCCATTGGTTCTTAAGTAGTAAAAGCTGCTGGGCTCTCTGAAGAGGTCAGTGGGAATCAAGGTTGGTTTAAAGCTATGTAGCTGGGGGGCGGCTAGGTGGCTCAGTCATTAAGCGTCTGCCTTCAGCTCAGGGTGTGATCCCAGAGTCCTGGGATCAAGCCGCGCATCGGGCTCGCTGCTCTCCGCTGGGAGCCTGCTTCTTCCTCTCCCACTCCCCCTGCTTGTGTTCCCTCTCTCGCTGATTGTCTCCCTCTCTGTCAAATAAACAAATAAATAATCTTAAAAAAAAAAAAGCTATGTAGCTGGTATCGGTAGTCACTGCTCTTCTTTCTTGTGCCTAGCTACTTCCATTATGTCTCAGATTTGCTGGGCTTTGGGCAGGGTGAAACTGAAGCAGGTTCTTTGTACAATGCCCTGAGAGGCCGGTGAAGCTGGTCATTCACCCCATTCTTCCTTTCCTAGTGAGGGGACTCTTTCTAGCTGGAAAGATTCTTCTTGTTACAGGGCAGTTTGGCCTAGAGGATGGGATGACACCAGCCAAATGAAACTGTCCTTTCTTCCTTTTTTGAGTGGCTATTCTAAGGTTTTTTATTCCACTGTGTTGCCAAAGTTTCTTAAGTGGATTCCTTAAGCTCCTCAGTGCCATTTGCTTTTTGTGGATAGCTATTTAATTGTTGATCTTTGCTGGGGGACAGAGGCTGGGGTCTCCTACTTCATCTTGGTGATGTCATTCCTCTAAAATAAATTGTTTGCTTGAAAGTTTTTGACAGTAAAATTTCAGTTACTTCCATGTTAATCCTCTACACTTACAGGTTAAAGTTTATCTTTCATTCGCATTTATTACGTGGCTGAAGGTCTTTGGCATCCCAAGCTTATCTTAGATGCCCTTTGACCTTTGCTGCCTCAGGTAAGCCTTCATCTTTATTTCTAGCTCCAGTGTCCTTTGAAATACTTAAAGCAAAAGTCCATCAGGGTTCAAAACGTAACATTAGATCATGAACCGGCTTTAGTGTTTATCTGTCCACATGTCTTTCAGCTTCACTTTATTTTTGGCCTCTGAGGATTTGCTACTTTTGGTCAGTTCTGCATTAAATTTGAAATACTATTTAAAATATTTTATTCTATGTATTTTAGTTGGTTTCAATGGAAGGTTTTTCAGTGTCTTTAATCCGTGATACTTCTAGAAAGCGACATTCTATATCACCCTTCATCCTCTTAATCACTTAATAGTTTCTGGCTCTGAAACTACAACACTGATTTCCCAGATTTGTTTTTCAGAATCCTTTAGCCAAGTTTCCTTTTCACAATGTCTCTAATTAGAATAATTTGAATAGATTATCTGTCCTTAAGTCTTTCCACAGATAAAACATACATTTCCCCCCTAAATCAGCTGTCAATCTGTGGTTGTGTATTAAAAATATGAATACTTCATTGTGTAATGATACCCAATTTCCTCCTCTTGCTTATTATGACAATTATGACATATGCTCATATATTTGACTGGAAATCTGTTTCCTGTAGAATATCTCTTCCCAATTTCTTGAGGTGTAGTCTTTCTTTCCTTTGGCACTGCTATACTTTAAACCACATGGAAGGAAATGGCTAAATCCCAAACCAGGTGACCTCCACGTCAAGCAATAGGCCCCACGTGTCACAGACTAACTTATTAAAATTCTGTTTTGGCAATTTGTATTTTAAATGGTTACACACAGAGTCAAAAGACTTTTGAAGCAGAGTGACTGGGGTCTGTGCCCTAAAATGAGACTTAATTTTTTAAGTCACTTAATTTACTCTAAAGAACTCTATAATATTGACAGACACCTCATCCTAGAATAACTTAAATATAATATATATAAAAAGCAAAAGAGAGGAAGAGAGAAAGGAAAGAAGAAAAGGCAGTAGGCAGGCATTTATTGACTCATATCCATGAAAAGCTGCAGACATTGATAGAGTCAGGGCCTCAAACTATGGTAGGACAACACACAATTTTCTCTTTCTCTTGGTAGTAGCCTCGTCAATGTTGACTGCATTGTCTAGGCATCTCTATGAGCAGTCATCAAGAAATATGTCTACATCTCCATTGTTCTGTCATGACCTAAATTTCAGATAGACAGAATGTATCTGCAGTTAATACCAAAAAAGATCCTGGAAAGATCATTAAAGAAAATAATTTGCATCCTAGAGCAAGGGTAAGGAGAGGCTCAGACGAAGTCTGGGTCATGAGTCTACCTGAGGTATGTAGTAGGTGACATGAACATCACTCAAAATCACATGGACCAATATAGTATAAGCAGTGGTTTTTTCAAAAAAATAAAATAAGATAAAAACAGAGAGGGAAGCAAACCATAAAAGACTCTTAACTGCAGTAAACAAACTGAGGGTTGCTGGAGAAGAGGTGGGTGGGGGATTGGGGGGGCTGGGTGATGGGCATTAAGGAGGGCACTTGATGTAATGAGCACTGGGTGTTATATGCAACTGATGTGTCATTAAATTCTACCTCTGAAACCAATAATACACTATAAGTTAACTAAATTGAATTTAAATAAAAATTGTTAAAAAAATCAGATTCAGAGGAAAAGAGAAGCAATACAGCATCAGCCAAAGAATACAATGGCCATTGTTGTAAACAAAACAAAACAAAAACAAAACAAAAACTTCATATTCATTTGTATTTCTTCTGAAATGCATCCTTGTGAATATATACTCAACACTTTATTTCTAATGATATTTAACCACTAATTAAGTCCTTAATAATAAGGAATTAAAGTCCAAAATATGTTACATTCTAATTTACCCACACATGCCTTTCCCCAAGAGATTATCTGCCAATGAACAAGCACCATGAAATTTTATGTCATTAGTTAAAAAGAAGACATAAGATAGTAACCAGTTGAATAGATCAACTAGAACATGTAATTTAAGTATACAACACAATTCAATTAATCTGCTTTTATCCTTGTATGTAGAGCACAGTATGTTTTAATCATCAAGCCTGGCATTGACTATCATGAATTTATGTTTGAAAAGAATGTTGCTATGTGCAGCTCATGCTATTGATAATTTTTTTCAATGATGTTTAAAGTTATTTGTTGTGTTCAATTTTCTGAATGAAAAATTTGAATCCATTTATTTTCTTGTGTTAATTAACTGAGAAAATTCTGTCTTGAATCATGTCCTGCCATCTCTATACCTATATCTCTAACTTTATCTATCTATCATCTACCTACCTACCTACCTACCTACCTATCATCTATATCATTACCTACAGAGGTTCAAACTATTTAACTTGCCCTGTATAATCAGAGTGGACATTAATGTGTAGTTGATAGTATGTGTGTTTTGGAAACAGATGGGCTTATCTTTGAAGACTGAATCATCATTTAAAATTGTATCATGTTGGGCAGGAAACATAACCATGGCTCGGTTTCTTCATCTGCAAAATGAAAATCATAACATCTATCTCAGAGTTTTCAGAATAAATTGGATAGATTATTTAAAATACCAAACAAGTCTGTCTGACTGAAATTATTAAAATATGTTTGTTTCTTTCAACATATTATTAAATCCTTGCCCCTTATTTTCACACATAAGTGCTTAATAGTACAAAGTTCAACTGCAAAAGATTGCTCATCATTACCTATAATTTCTGGTCTTTATGTCTTAGATCAAGAGAGTACCTCACAGAGAGTACAGAGACAAATCCCGTTCCTCCTTCAAGGGACAGCTTTAAAGTGTTTATGTAGCATTTCCATTACCACCCTTCAAAAATTGAATTAATCACTTTCCCCTCTGTCCTCATAACCATCTTTGAGCACTTATCACATTCTTGTGTGTACTATAATTATGCTTATAAATTTCTGCCTCCTTCAGCATATCAAATCACTAGAAGAACAAGAATTACAGGAAATAACTAGGGAGCACACATTCTTATTATGAGCATTAACTATAATTTTGTTTCTGTGTCCTCCCATAAAATCCTCCAATAAAAAAGAGTATTTTTTTTAACATTCTCAATATGTGACAGAAAAGCTTTTAATGTTGTGCTGAGTATACAGAGAATGTTCAATAAAGTGAGTTACTATTTACTGGCCAGTAGAGCCTATGGGAAGCAGCATAGCTTAATATTTAGGAGATGAGACTCTGGAATCTAGATTTAAATCTTAGTTCCTCCATATTCTGAAAATGTGGAGTTTCGTCATTTGTAAAATGAGATAATAATACCATCTACCTCATAGGGTTATCATGAAAATTCAATGAGCGATTCATTCAGTAATTCCAGTGACATTAGAATACCTGAAAAATTATAAGCCCGCATTAAATAAAGAATACCTAAGAGTTAAGCTTCTGGAATCAAATTGCTTATTTGAGGTGGTGCTCTACCTTCTCTATCTGGGTAAAATTGTGGCAGTCATTTAGCCTCTCTAAACCCATTTCTTTTTTCATCTACAATATGTGAACGCTATGCCATATTTAACTGGGAGTATTAATTGAGATGATGCTTGTATGGGGTCCAGAGAAAAGCGAGCTCTGAATACATAAGAGTTACTACCATCATCTGCCATTTAAAATATTTCTTAACTGCTCCTTATTATTTATTTTAGCCACTGGACCCTTGGAGAAGACAACTTTTTATCATTGCGCTTTATCTTCCAGCTAACAGAGTAAGACATAAATGCTAAGAAATAAGATTGCTTTTGGAATATATAACTGTTAATATCTGAAACTTAGCTACTCAAAGGCATATTTTCATAATTATCTCTGTTCAGTGGAATTAAAGTAAGGCAACTTAGGCTAAACAAATTCCTAGAAGAGGCACTATTTTCTCACCATTAGTCACCTGAAAACAGGCAATGTATAATCCTTAAGTACAATCAACACTTTAACACCTTAAGGGTAAGTGCATGGGAGCAGCAAGTTCCTCTTTCAGTTACATCAGATTAATGTCTAGGAAATAAATCAAAAATAAAAATATAAATAATTTTGACATATCAAAATTAAGTTCTTAAATTAATCTGTAGTAATTCTGACAGTTTGAAACAGAGTTCAGTTGCCAAGTAAGACTCACAGAACCAAAGCAACATTGTTTACAAACATACAGTTTATTGCATTAAAAACATGAAATAACAGTAGTATTAATGGAAGGACATGAATCAAAACCAAAGGCTGCCTCATAATGAGAAGTTTGAACTGACCTGGTGGGATTCCCAATTGCCTTATTTCTGTAAAGGTTGGACAGATGTTTTTCTCTCTCAAATCAAGAATCACTGGCATGGGCATGTAACATCCTGGAACCAGGACAGGACTCTTTGTACCCTGCTGGTCACTTGGCATATTGTTTCTATGTAACCAGCTCCAAAAGCAAGCCCTCTGGGAAACTTACAAGGACCAGGTGCAACTCATGAATCTCACTGTTATCAATAAACAATGCTGATAAATTGGTTCAAATTACCCCAAAATTCTTGGGCAACTTGGCTAAAAAAAAAGCAGTACTATTAACCAGTATATTTGGGGAAAAATAATTGAGTCTAATAAAGGACAAGGGAAAAATAGTATAATAAAACTTCTTGGAAATCAATTGGAAGATGGTCAAAACTCAAGAGACAAATGGGATGTGTAGTACATACATATTCAGAAAAGAAGAAATACACAGCAAAAGAGTATTCAAACTCAAAAAGTCAAATAAATCAATACATCAATTTACTCTTCATATTAATTTTTATCACCTTTTAAAAAATAAAGTTTACAAATATTAATATGATTAGCGAGAATCAAATGGGACAGGCATTCTCATACCCTGCTGAAGGGATTACAAACTGACATGAGTCAATTAGCCCATATTTGATATAACTGGATATCCTCCCATTAGCTGTATAACTCAAACATCTGTCTAAAATGGAAATTAGGACTTTAAGCTTTGCTATTCTATAACTTTAAAGGTCTTTACTATCTTTTTGAACGTGTCAAATATAAGTTTGAAAAAATCTTTTAGATAAATAGAATTATCTTCTTTCATTTGGTAAAGCGAATATGAATGATACGTATATTTTAGGGTTTCCTCTTATGTAAGACATCTCTCGTATAAAATGTTTACCCCTATAAGGCCTCATCATACATATTAAACAAATGGCATATCAATATCTTCTAAGACATTCACTTATTTTTTACTTCATATTTAAGTTTAGTATCTATTTGAGGGAAACTGTAATATTACTTGTATGTCAAATCAGGAGACTCATATGCTAATATTGGTTTTGTCCCAAACTTGTTATATAACTGACTCCTCCAGTCACTTATTCTTTTGCAATTCCCAGACTCTGATCCTTCTTCCTTCCTCTTTCTCTCCACCTCCCCTGCTTCCCTGAGAAAACAGAATCCTCACAATAGAAACACCTCAGCTTTCTCAGTCCGCACTCATGGGCACCTGCACAGTTCTCTACTTCTTGGTGGCTGGCTCCCAGGCAGGTCCTCTGACCTTCTGGGAGATTTATAGCCATTGAGTTTCCCTGATCTCTCATACACATTCTTAATTTCCCATTTAAATCTTATCTTCCCTTTACTATTTACACGACTAAAAATCAAATACCTCTTTACTTTTCTCTTTGAGTAGTCTACGACCCTACCATTTCATAGGAATTTTTTTTGAAAAATAGTCCTCTTTATTACCTATTATTACAGAACAAAAATAGTGAAGGACACTTGTTAAAACATGGTAAGGAAGACTTATTCAAGGAGGTAGGCACGATGGGAATAGTCGCAGGGAACACTGCCAAGAAGTTTTGCAGTGTGAGGGAGAGACCGGGCTCAACTCTGAGGACAGGGAGGGCAAGTGTCAATTTGTAGCTAAAGAACAGGGCGGTGGGGGGGGTTGTCAGTGGATGGAAAATTACTAAGAGGAAACATCAGGGGTTGGGGCAACTTTGGCTAAATACACGTAAAAGCATTCTTGCTAAAGACAGGCCAGGGTGGTCAGATATCACCTGGAGGATAATGGCACCTGATCAGATATCAAGGGTGAAAGCTCCAACTAAACCGAGCAAGAATTCTTGCTAAACCTGAATTTTAAAAGGCAGTGCACAATGCCAAAAAGAAAATTCAGAAGCCTGAGTAAAGTTTGCCCAAGCAAAGGGTTTTGTCACTATATCCTCATGGTCACCTCATAAGAACTCCCCTAATAACTTCCATCTACAGTTTGCTCCATCAATCTACAGATATCACTCTTTATAATGACAAAAATGACAACCATGTATGAAATCTAACAAACATAATGGACATTTTTCACTTCTTATTCATTTTATTTTCTCTTTGTTGAAAGACTTTCCTCCCTTTATCCTTTCTGGATTTTCTATCTGGAAACATTCTGTGCCTCACAGTACTATTTTTATTCTTTTATTTTTATCCTTCCTATTATTAGAGTTATTCAAAGCTCAACTCTATGCCAATTTCCTTAATATAGTTCATTCTCTATGGCTACAATTACATTCTACGAGCAAATGCATATCATACACTTGTATTTCTAGATTACTTCTCTTCTTTAATACTCCCTGGTACATAATAATTGCTATATTAGAATTTTTTAGTATTGTTGATATCTGATTACTTTTAAGAGGGTCTCCTGAGTGCTAGGCCAACAGAAGCAGTGAGATGCATTGGAAAAAGCTCTACAAGAACAGATCAAAGACCAGAGGGTTTTTTTCTGCTTCAGAATAATTATGTGACCTCACACAAGTAATTCAGCTTCTACTGACCTTATCTGTTCCCTTATCTATATGCAAATGCAGGATCTGCATTATTAAATAATCTTTAAGGTCCCTCCAACTCTGAAGTTTTACTATTCGATTTCAACTTGGCTGGCTCAATGATCTTGATATTGATACTAGTAAGTCACAAGTCGCCTTTTATTATAAAATGTTGTAAGGCATGGTGTCTATATGAATAAAAGGAAATGCATTTACGGCTCTTGAGGTAGTTTATAATAGCATTTATGCTCCTAAAGGTATACTTAGACATGGACTTGTTAATAACTGTAGAAAGAAAGAAGGTTAGAAAGATAAAAGAAAAAGCCAATGAATTAGGATAAAGAAATTAAACAAAAATAAACACATATAAAACCAAGACCCACTGTAGGAAACAAAACATAGAGCGAGGGACCACAAAGCAGAGAGAAGATGAAAATACTAGGAACAAGGTAGGAAGATGAAAATGATGAAAACACTAGGTATAAGGTAGGAAAATATAAGGAACAAGGTAGGAAGATGTTCACTCATAGGAGTGAAGAAGGGATACAGAGAACTATCTTCACTTGTGTGTGCCTATGCCAGAAGTAAGGACTGAGCATCCTAAAAAGACAGTTGATAATAAAGGGTCTCACTTCACAATATACTCTAAAATAGTTCTGAAATACTGCAAAATGGAATCTCCTGGTTGATTCCAATAAGAGAAAAGAACACTCTTTAACCACTCTTTAACACCAGTACCTTCCTAGCCATTGTGCCATGCCCTGAATTTTTTTTTCCTTTAGGTCCTTTTATCAAGATTTTCCATAGCAAACTCCAACTAAAAATAAGACATATAACTGCTTCCGTGCCTATATAACTATCCATTAAATTTATAACCTAAACCTAAAAGATCACTGAATTTAATAAGCAAGGCACCATCATTTTTATATTGAATAATGAAGATGCAGTACACTAAATTGAGAGACAAAAGTAGACAAATTTGGAACTAAAAATCTAGTCCAAAACACTCATTTCTTTCATTAATTTGTCAATAGTTGTGTCAGATAAACAAACGTGCTAGTCACTAAGATTATAAATACGGGAATTATACGGTTTTGCTCTCAAAAAGGTAGGGTCTAGTACAGAACATCAAATGTGAAACAACCGATTACACTGGGATGGATGTACACAAGAAAAACAGTGAGAATGAGCAGGGAACGGATTAAGGTATAGGCAGGGAGAGATAGGAGGCCCTGACTCGGCTTGGACGGTATTTCAGGTATGCAGACACGGAGACAAAACAGAGATCAGGAAAATTTAGAACACCCTCTCCCAATTACTAGAGTTGAAATGTTTTTTCTAGTAATTATATTGTAATCACAGAAAATAAAATAACCATGAAAAGTGACCAGGCCTCAGAGGAAAAGTTCACTGTAAAGATTAACCAGACCTAGCAATACATATCTACAGATCTTAGATGTCACAGAAACAAAAACTCTCGCACAATGTGTAAGTGTCATGTGTAGTTCCAGGCCACTGACCTAACCACCTAACCATCGGCAAGTTTCCTGATAAAGTCCTAATAAAAGGCCAGAGATGAAAAGCCTTCATTGGCAACCTGGTCAGGACCCCTCTCACTCCTGGGAGCTTTTTCTGTCTCCTTGCTTAATAAAATTCTATTGCTTGGCTCACTCTCTTTTGTCCGCGAGATTCATTCTTTGGCTCCATATGACAAGAACTTCGCTCTCCTGCTTCAAGAACACAATGCTTCAAGAGATTTAACAAAGGAAATGTGACCTTAAGAATCATTCTTCCAAATCAGATGGACGGATGCGAAGTGAAAGAGATCGTGAGACGGGTGAACATTTTAGGAAAAGTGAATGATGTTTGTTGAGACAGAGCTGGGACACCGACTAGGATATTCTTGAAATAGTAAGGTAAGTTTGAATAGTAGTTTCCCAGGGCTACGAAATAAATTACTACAAATTTAGTACTTAAAACAGCAATTATTTATTGTCTCTCTGATTTTTTGCACCAGGAGTCTGGCACCATTTTAGCTGTGTTTTACACTTAGGCTTTCACAAGGCTGAAATCGGGTATCATTCAGTTGCGTTCTCATCTAGAGGCTCAAGCAGGGAATGATAGGCTTTGACCTTCCTTACTTTCCTGGCAGAATTCAGCTGCTTCCTGTTTTAAGACTCAAAGTCCCATTTTCTTGCTGGCTGTTGGTCAGGAATCACTCTTGGCTGCCAGACAGGGCTCTCTGGTCCTTGCTTCCTGGCCCTTTCAGCACTCAGATTGAGTCAGGAACACTAGGGCAATTTCCTTTATTAACTTGAAGTCAACTGATAAATAACCTAATCATAGGACTGATATTGCTTTATTCACAGATGCTGCCTGCCTATACAAGCCATTCACACCAGGTGGCCCAAATCTTGGAGGCCATCTTGTAATTCTTGCTACTATAGGCTGGATTTTAAGAAGTAAAGTAATAGGATGGTAGGGGTGAGTAGCAACAGAATGATCTGGTTTTAATACTCAGTTGATGATTTTAGGCACCTTTGTGAGGATATTCAATGCCAAGATAAAAAAATCTTGGGTATTATTTTGTGGGTAATATGGAAATTCTCTAGAATATTTAAAAATGAAGTGATATTATAAAGATGTATTTTACAAAGATAGTTTTGGTGGATTAGAGGAGGCTGCACTGAATTTAGGCAGAAGTAGAAAAAGAGACACCAGAATTAATCATGGTTATAATAATCTAGGTTAGGGCTTCTCACCAGGTGAAATATTTCCCCAGAAAGGATATTTTGGGTATCTGCAATATTTGATTGTCAAATGGTTGGGGTGGTGCTAGTGGGAAACTTCTGAACATAAAAAATGACCATTCTAGACCGCAGATTATGATCCTGAGTCCCGAAAAACTTTGAATGTACCGCAGCGAATTCATGTGATCAAAAAGTTGTTTGAGACATGTGTGGGTGGCTCACTGGTTAAGCATCTAACTCTTCTGATTTCAGCTCAGGTCGTGATCTTAGGGCTGTGGGATAGAGCCCTACCTCAGGCTCCACACTGAGCAGGGAGTCTGCTTGAGGATTTTCTCTTTCCCTCTGCCCCACCCCCTGCTCACTTTGTCTAATAAATAAATCTTGAAAAAAAGGTTATTTGAAATTACTTGAGTCTATATATTTTGCTTTATGAAAACTATAAAATATATTCTTACATTATTTTAATATACACTAACATTTTCAGAAAAGCAAGCAGTTTGTACAGAATGAGAAACTCGCACTTTATTTTGTTTGCAACTGTATAGTAAGTGGTACATAACTTTGGAAATTATGTCAGCAATGGCAACACTGCTCATGATATTTCAGCTGCCAAGTCAACATCGTTGTAATAGTCTGTCACTGATTATGATTCATCACTGCGTTGTTCTTCAGCACTTATGTACTAAAAATGCATCATTTTATTATAAGTTCATTTCCTTTTGTGTTTCCTTTATGTTAGTCTTAGTATGTTACATTAGTATTTTTAAATTGTTTTATCGGTTACAATACATTTTGTTCAGAAGACTAAAGCGAGTATCAAAAAACAAAATATAAGCGAGTTATAAAAATGGAGTTTCAGGGGCGCCTGGGTGGCACAGCGGTTAAGCGTCTGCCTTCGGCTCAGGGCGTGATCCCAGCGTTATGGGATCGAGCCCCACATCAGGCTCCTCTGCTATGAGCCTGCTTCTTCCTCTCCCACTCCCCCTGCTTGTGTTCCCTCTCTCGCTGGCTGTCTCTATCTCTGTCGAATAAATAAATAAAATCTTTAAAAAAAAAAATGGAGTTTCAGTCTAACAGAGCCAAGAATCACTGATTTAGCTTACGGCAAATACTTGAAATGGGGCAATAGTGGCATGAATGCAAAAGAAAGACTTCGAGTTAAGCAGAGACAGTTCAACTTATTTTTAGGTTGAGCAGTGAAGGACTATAGGGGATGTTGTGAAATCCCCCCCATCCCCATGGCCTTTATCTAATAAGTCACATTCAGTTACTATAAATATTTCCTATACATTCAGTTAACTCCTGTCTCTAAGCTTCTCTGTCTGGGGAATTTCTCTAACCTGTAAGAAAGTCAGTCCAAATTAAATAAGATTGATGGAAAAATAGTTAAGCTTTCTCATCCCTCAGTGGGACACTTTTGAGGTACATCCCATCCAATTGTAAAGGGCCCTCACTTGTCCACAGTGTAACCTGCTCCATAGTTCACGCTTTACTAGATTTTCTCCCATTCCTGTATAATTGCCCTACTCCCCACTCCTGCTCTCTAGGATTATTTCCAAATAAAATTCCTCCACCACACTTCCACCCCCCCCCACACCCCCTCCGTCAGGTCTGTTTGGGATAGGACTGGGATGGAGACCCAGGCTAAGGCAAAGAAAAATCATATATAAAAGAACTTTAAAACTTTGTAATTGCTCTTTTTCTGCCTAGAAAACATTTTCCTCAGTAACTTATATGGCTTTCTCCCTTTTCTGTTTAAGCTTTTACTGAAATATCACTCTATTGATGAGTATTTCCTGACTATCCTATTTAAATTCTAACTTATTACTAAGTATTGCTAAATGGGTCATTGCTATATGTATGTATGTATGTATGTATTTTAAGGCAAAATAATTACATATATATATATATATATATAATTCCTTATAACAAATTTTATTAGGAATTGATGAACACAACTATGAGGCTAAGAAGTCCCAAGACCTAGGCGCGCTAGAGAGCCAAGAGAGCCAACAATATAATTCCAGGGCAAGTCTGAAGTCTTGAGAACAAGGAGAGATAATGGAATCAGTTCTAGTACAAGTCTGAGTCCAAAAGCAGGAGAAGGCTGATGTTCTAGCTTAAAGACAATCAGGCAGAGAGAGAATTCTCCCTCAGGCTTTTTGCTTTATTCAGGTCTTCAAAACACTGGACAAGGCCCACTTTGGAAAGGCAATCTGCTTTATTCAGTCTACATGTTCAAATGAAACATCCCCAGAGACACACCCAGAATAATGTTTAATCAATTATTTGGGCACCCATGGCCCAGTCAAGCTGACATAGAAAATTGATCACCATAAGTCCACCTCTTGCCAACTTTTCACCCATATGTACCTCATTAAACCATACTTCATTTCCAAATAAATACAATAATGAGATGATTTTGCCTAATGTGATACAACTATCCTGCATACAACCAAAAACACACTAACGTCTTCCTCAGAAGAGAAGGTAAAGTCCCGTAGTGATGCTTACACTTTTTTCTTGCTATCCTTTAACTTAAATACTATTAATTGAAATAATAATACTGAAATATTATGACATAAAGTCAATATATGTTATGTTATAAGGTAAGTGATGAGAGGAAAAAAATGAAAATATTATGATAAATATCTGAACACACACAAACGTACTCATTAAAAAAAAAAGTTTTGTTCTTGACAATTACAGTCTTTGCTTTTGTAACTGGCCACTTGGTATTTTTAACTACTTTCTTCCCATTCTGTAATTCCTTTGCCATCAGTAAACATCTCAGCTACTTATCTTTCTTTACCTGATGATATGACCCAAACTGTCATTCTTGAAGGGTCTGGGCCATTAGTAGTCCTGCCTGAATTGGGTCATTACAGTTTTACATTGACCTTAATCATGGGGCATGGTAATACATTACTGTTGATTTCAAATTAACAGCCTACCTTTACAACTTAATGAATCAGAAAAAAAATACAACTAACCCAGCATTAGTAAAAGGAAAGGAATAATAAAGATTAAAGACTAATGAAATAGAGACTAGAAAAACTTTTTCTAGTGAAAATCAATGAAACCAAAGGCTGATTTTCAAAAACAAATCAACAGTTGACAAATCTTTAGTCAAAACGACTAAGAAAAAAGAGAAGGTTAAAAATACTAAGATTAAAAATGAAAGTGGGTACATTTTTACCAATTCTTCTGAAAGAAAAAGGATTGTAAGAAAGTACTGTGAAAAACTGTATGCCAACTGTTTTAGGCTGCTATGGCAAAATACCATAGACTGTGTGGCTTATAAGCAAAAAGAAACTTATTTCTCACAGTTTACAGGGTGGGAAGTTTAAGATCAGGGTGCCAGCTAATTCAGTGTCTGGTGAGGAATTACTTTCTGGTTCATAATCAGCCATATTTTTGCTGTGACCTCGCATGGTGGAATAGGCATGGCGCAAATTCCCTAAGTGAGGGCTCTGCATTTCTGAGTTAATCACCTCTTAGGGCCCCATGTCCAAATATTATCACATAGAGAAATACATTTCAACACATGAATTGTTGCGGGGGGGGGGGTCATACATTTTTACTCTATAGCACTGATATTTTGAATAACTTAGTTAATTGGAGAATTCCCAGAAATAGAGAACCCTCCATGATTAAATCACAAAGAAATATAAAAAATCTGAATAGACCTGTAATTAGTAAAGAGAATGAATAAGTAATCAGAAATCTCTGAACAACAACAACAAAAAGGCTTGAACCTGATGACTTCACTGGTGAATTCTACCAAATATTTAAAAAAAGAACTAATAATTCTTCAACTTTTCCAGAAAAAAAAATTGAAAAGGGGGGAAACACTCCATAACTTATTCTATGAGGTCAGTATTACTCTTATATTAAAGCCAAAGAAACTTTCCCCAAAGAAAACTACAAATACCCCTTACAAACACTGATGCAGAAATCCTCAACAAAATACTAGCAAACTGAATTCAGCAGCATATAAAAATGCTTATACATACAACATGACCAATTGGAATTTATCCCTAGAATGCAAGGCTGTTTCAGCTTTTGAAAATCAATGTAATATGCTTCATGGACAGAATAAAGGAAAAAGAAACCAAACATGATCATCTCAACTGACGCAGAAAGAGCATTCAACAAAATTCAGCACAGTTTATGATAAAAATACTCAACAAACTAGGAGAAGAAAATCATCTCAATGTAATAGCAGCCATATATGACAAGCTCACAGTTGACAGCATATTCAATGGTGAAAGACTGAAATATTTCCTCTATGATCAGGAACAAGACAAGGAAACCTACTTTCACCACTTCTATTCAACAAAGTACTGGAAGTCCTAGCCAGAGTATTTAAGCAGGAAAAAAATAAAATAAAAGGAACCCAAATTGAAAAGGAAGACGTAAAACTATCTGTTTGCAGATATGATGATTTTATATGTAGTAAACTTTATATAAAATTTCCACAGAAATTTCTAGAATAAACAAATTCAGCAACTAGTGGCAGGATACAAAGTCAACACACAAAAATCAGCTGAAATTCTATAGTCTAATACTGAACAATCTAAAAAAGGAAATTAAGAAAACAATTCCATTTATGATGGCATCAAAAATTATAAAATACTTAGGAATTAATTTAGCTAAGAAAGTGAAAGACTTGTAAACACTATAAAACATGAAAAAAATTAAGGACAGGAATAAATGAAAACACATTCCATATTCATAGATTGGAAGGCTTAATTTTGTTAAGATGTCACTACTACTCAAAGTGAACACAGATTTAGTGCAATCCCTATCAAAATCTCAATGAAGTATTTTGCAAAATTAGAAAAATCCATCCTAAAATTCATATGAAAACTCAAAGGGCCCTGAATAACAAAAACAATCTTGAAAAACAAGAACAAACCTTGAGGCTTTACACTCCCTGATTTCAAACTATATTACAAAACTATAATAATAAAAACAGTATGGTATAGGAATAAACACAGAATTATAGATCAATGGAACAGAATAGTGAGGCCAGAAATAAACCCTCACAAATACAGTCGAATGATTTTCAACAAGGGTGCCAAGATCATTCAATGAGGGAAAATACAGTCTTTTCAACATATGGTGATGGAAAAAGTGGATATCCATATAAAAAAAAAAAAAAGAAAAAGAAGTTAAACCCTTACCTCACATATTAAAAAAAAAAAAAAAAAAAAACCACCTCAAAATGGATCAAAGACCTAAACATAGAGCTAAAATTATAAACCTCTTAGAAGAAAATGTAAGGCAAAACCTTTACTTTGATTGGATTTGGTAGTGATGTCTTAGCTATAATACCAAATAACCGGGCAAAAAAAGAAAAAAAATAGTAAAATTAGATTTCATGGAAAATTAAAAAAAAAAAGTGTATCAAAGACACTATCAACAGAGTAAAAAAGAAACCCATAGAATGGGAGAAAATATCTGCAAATCATATATCATAATGACTTAATACCCAGAATATATAAGGAAATCTTAAAACTCAACAAAAAAACCAAACAACCCAATTCAAAAATGGGCAAAGGATTTTAACAGACATATCTTGAAAGACGATTTATGAATGGACAAATAAGCATATGAAAATATGCTTAGACATCACTAATCATTAGGGAAATGTAAATTAAAGCATTAATGATACCACCTTAGACCCATTAGGATGGCTATTATAATATATATATATATATATATTAAAACCCAGATAATAACAAAGGTTGGTGCAATACAGAGAAATTGGATTCTTGTGCACGGTTGTTGGGAATGTAAAATAGCTTAGCTGCTATAAAAAAGAGACTGGAGTTCCCCCAAAAAATTAAAAATAAAATTACCATATGATTCAACATTTCCGCTTCTGGGTATACACTCAAAAGAATAAATTCAGGGTCCTAAAGAGATATACATATACCGATGTTTATAGCAGTATTATTCACAATAGCTAAAACATAAAATCAAGCCAATTATTCATGGACAGGTGAATGCATAAACAAAATAAAGTGTATATATACAACGGAATATTCCTTAGCCTTAAAAAAGAAGGGAATCCTGACATGTTACCACATAGATGAAACTTGAGAATATTATATTACGTAAAATCAGTTAATCACAACGATAATATTGTATGATTACACTTATTTGAGGAATTTAGAATAGTCAAAATCATAAAGGCAAAATATAGACTGGCTGTTAGCAGAAGCTGAGGGGAAGGTGGATTAGGAAGTTAATTTTTAGCGGGTGTAGAGTTTCAGTTTTGCAAAATGGAAGAGCTGAGTCAGATGGATGGCAGTAATGGTTGCATAAAACTGATGTACTTATTACCGCTGAACTTAAAAATGGTGAAAATGATTACTTTTATGTTACTGCATTTACCAATTTTGTATTATTTTACCACAATGAGGAAAAAAAGGGAAAACATTTAAAAAAGGCTTACTGACAGTAGGCTGGGAGCACTCTGGCTAGAAATGTAATTTGACTTAAAGTACAGAAAAACAGTTATTTTGCTGCTTCTGGTGCTTTTGGAATGTTGCTTTTTTTGTGAATTCCATAAGTCCATGGATTTCTAACTGTGGGGTGAATTTAACATCTAGTTTGCCCCAGAGAGGTAAACTTGGTTGATTTATGCTTGGTTATCCTTGAATCAAGTATAAATATTAATAGGATCCCTTTCTAAAATTATTTAATGATACGTTCACACCAAATAATGGACTTTCTCCATCATTTAGAAGGTAAAAAAGGTACAAAGTTCTGCCTAATAATATATTATATTGTTTACACTGAAGAGATTGTATGTAGATTTTGGTACATTTGGGAAAATTTATATTCTTTTATATGGATCCACAGATATAGCATTCAAGTTCATGTGTGTGAAGACACACATACATCTGATGCACTAGGTCCTCAGCTTGGTACTTGTGTGTTAATACAAGTGATTCTGATATTGATCATCTGTTTTCAGAAAGGTACTTAGATTGGCTCTGTTTCTGACTTCGCCTGCATTTAGCAAACGTAAGTATATGTGTATTTATGTGTGATTTTTGTAATTATGCCTTTTTTAAAAAGATTTAATTATTTATTTGAGGGTGAGAGAAAGACTGCATGCACACACACACAAAAACGCACACACGCACAAGTTGGGGGAGGGGCAGAGAGAGGGAGAGAGCGTCTGAAGCAGACTGAGTGCTCAGCACCAGAGCCCAGTGCGGGGCTCCATCCCACAACCTTGAGATCATGACCTGAGCCAAAACCAAGAGTTGCCGGTTTAACCGTCTGAGCCACCCAGGTGCACCTGTAGTTATGCATTTATTAACCAGAAAAATTCACATTCTTTATTCTCACACTGATGAGAAAACATCTAGAAGTATTAAATTGCAAATTAAAGCCTAACCTGGATTGTTTTACTGAATGTTTTCCCTCTATACCATTTTCCTCACTTTTCTGGCAACAACCTAGAGTGAATAGTAAGGGGAGATGGAAGGCCTGTGTTCTTGAAACAATGTTTCAGGCAATGTTAATATAGTTTCACCCGGTTACATTTTAGGGGAAAAAAAAAAAACACTCCAAAAGAGAAGTGGACTAAACACGGAAGTTAGAGAATTAGGTACTCCCTGATAAGTAATCTTCTACTAATGCTTTTAAAAAGTTTAATACTTATAAGTGTGTTTTTTGTTTTGTTTTGTTTTGAGCAGTATAGACAGTTAAATGTACACTTTATTCTTTTAGATGAATCAATAAAATTAAAATTGGGATAGATGATAGAAATAAATATATGAAGGAGTTTAGGTAATAGTTGAACTGAGCACTTCTGTGGCTCCTGTCCAACTTAGGGAGCTGCTCTGAGAAATGCTCCAAAGTCACTACTGCAGACTCTTTAGCCATGTTTGTGTTATGTAAAGTTTTCCTTCTGCATTCCTATTCATACTCACAAATACACATACACAGAGTAAACTGAGGAAGGGGTACATCTCTCTACCCAGGGTGACTAAATCTATGAGCCAAGTGTATCTAATTCGTGTCTTCATAACTGAACATACTCAAAATTATGTTCTAATTAAACATTCTCACCTACTCTATTTTTAACTATCTTTATTTTTACTATCTTTATAGATTACTGTATATGTTATTACAAATTTTAAGTTCATATTTTCCCAGCATCTCGAATGGAATATTTTCACTGATTAAACAATCATAAGGGAGGGGCTGAAAATTATTTATGGCCTTCATTAAGGCAATGTAGTTCCTACATAAAGTGTGGCAATTTAGTAACCTGAACAGAGGGAAAAAGAACATAAATATAGGTCACTTCTGGCTTCTCTGGAAGCATAAATTCCAATGCTGGGGCTTGAATTCTGATTACAGTCATTTAAAAATTAGATTACAAATATAAAATAGCTTTCTAATAATATAAATAATCTGGAAGTGTTAAAATGAAAGTAGTAGTAATTATAAGCAATTATATGCAGTTATAAATGATCAATAAATTAAAAATTTTACTAGACTCTTAATCTCCCTGATTCTCTCTTAATGATAAAACTACTCTCTTAACGTTACTGAGTCCTCTGACTTATGAACGTATCTCTCCATTTGTTTAGGTATTCTTTAATATCTCTCAGCAATACACCAATTTTAAGTCAAATTTACACCTAAGCATTTCCTATTTTTAACTGCCTTTTAAAATTGTAGTTTTATAATTTCAACTTGTGATTTTTCATTGCTAGTTGATAAAAATACAATTATGTTTTGATACTGATTTCATATCCTGCAACTTTCTTTTCTTATTAATTTTACTATCGACATTTAAGATTCCATTTTATTTTCTATATAGGCTATCATGCCATCTACATAAAAAGACAGTTTTCTTCTTCCTTTCCAAATTAGATACCCTTCTTTTTCTTGTCTAACTGCACTGGCTAAAACTTTCAGTCCGGTGTTTTATTGCTTGTACTTTCGTGGGCATGCCAATTAAATAAGTGCCTGATTCAAGGACATGAAGATTTTTTGTGTGTTTTCTTCTAAGTGGTTTATAGTTTTATTTCTTTTTTTTTTATTTTTTTTTAAAGATTTTATTTATTTATTCGACAGAGATAGAGACAGCCAGTGAGAGAGGGGGCAAAACCAGGGGGAGTGGGAGAGGAAGAAGCAGGCTCATAGCAGAGGAGCCTGATGTGGGGCTCAATCTCATAACGCCGGGATCATGCCCTGAGCCGAAGGAAGACACTTAACCGCTGTGCCACCCAGGTGCCCCTATAGTTTTATTTCTTACCTTTTAGTTTATGACCCAATTCAAGTTAAATATTGTGTATGATTTGAAGTAGCCTTCAAAATTTATACTTTTGCATGTAGATGTCCTCAATCCTTTTTATTTTAATCTATTTGTGTTATAGTTAATGTTTGTTTTCTAGTTGTCATCATATATTTGGGTCTGACTTTTTCATCCAACTGAAAATCTCTGTCATATATTTGAAGTGTCAAGAACATTTACAATGTTTGTGATCACTGATATATTTGGATTTAAATCTACCAACTTGCTTTAAAAAAAAAAAACAAAACTATTTTTACAATCTATAATTTACTTTGTCTTTTTAAACAAAATTTGGCTTTCTTTTTGAGGTTTCTTTAATGATTAATTTTATCTCTTTTGTCATAAACAAAACTATCCAACTATTTTTTAGTAAAAAAAGATAGATTCTTATTTAATCTATGTAAATAATAACATAGCCATTAAGGTAAGAATACTTAGTGAGTTTCCAAACTTTGGTGAGATTAGACAGGGAGAATAAAATATCATTTAAAATGTTTGACTTCAGTTTACAAAAGCAGAGTCTGGTCAATTTTGAGTTATAGATATCTTCAAAGAGAAAGTTATTCCTTATCTATCCAGAAAAAAGAACATTAAAATATAAATCATATTCCAGATAAAAATCATAATTAGCCCTTGTTAGTTCATTTGGTCCCAGGTAATTGTTTTCCTACTTAATTTTGGGTTTATACCTTTTTTTTTTTTTTAAGATTTTATTTGAGAGAGAGAGAGAGGGAGGTGAAGGGCAGAGGGAGAAGCAGACTCCCTGCTGAGCAGGGAGCCCGATGTGGGGTTCAATCCTAGGTCCCTGGGATCATGACATGAGCCAAAGGCAGATGCTTAACCTACTGAGCCACCCACGCACCCCTGGATTTACAGTCTTATAAACTCATCTTCTTGATTAGAATTCTGGAAATGCCAGTTCATCACCCTGGTATAGCCTCAAAGTTGTTTAAGTGATGCCACCAGAACATTTTATCCAAAAATACTAGGCAAATTCCTTTTCCACAAGGCTTTGAGACAGTCCTTGGTTGAAAATGAATCAGTACAACCTGTGGCTGATTAAAAGTGCTTTCAGGGAAGCATCACATTAAAAGCAAAATCTATCTGTTGGTGACAAAAGACTTAAAATGACTGTAGTTAACTTACTGATGATACATTTCAAAAGAGAAAGATCTGATGAAAGTTCACACCAAGAACAGTGCAACTGACAAATCTGGTTGATTCTGTGGCAACCAAAACAAAGATAATGCAGTTAATCCAAAAAACGTTTTAGAAAAACTACCTCTTACACATAATGATTGACTTGATTTTCAAAAATGTATATTCAAAAAGTTGATAAATGTAATCTTTACAGAGAAAAAAAAATCTTCAGCTATAATAAATAATAATCCACAGTCATAATATGGCATGGATATATTAAGCAGATAGTTAAAAAGAATATATCAAGAATACATCAAGCTAAATTCCAGATTCAGCAAGTCTAGAGATTCTGAACATTTGTATATCAGTAAAACTCCATAGGTAAGTGCTATATATGAATCCCCATTTCAAAATTACTAGTGTAAAAAATGTTAAATTTAAGCCAAGGAAGGAAATTGCGTTCAAGTTAAAATTTTAGAAAATAACTGAAATGATGACAGATACTGTTTTTTTGTTGTTGTTGTTGCTGTTGTTGGCTTGTATCAGGCAAAGCAGCTCTAAGACTGATGACTAGAGTCATTATGGTCAGAGAGGAAATCAACAATTGTCTAGAAAACTGCCATACGGAACTCAATGTCTGATTTATATTACATTTTAGCATGCTAACAGGGCAGGTTAAGTATCTCATCTGACTTGACAACACCTCCCATGATATTCATTAATAATAATCTATAATATAAAATGAAATAAATAGTAAACAAAGGAAACAACCCACCAAATAAAGCTAAATTTACCAAGATTTTCACATATTCCATAGCTTTTCAAACTCAGGTGTTATCATATTGCCAATCAAGGAAGATATAAATCCTTTTTAGATTTTGATTTTATTATGCTCTTTTCATGTTCTGCAACAGACTAACAAGTTATTTCGGACCAATCCAGGAGTACACAAGGTCAGAACTAATTTAACAATATTACTAAGATAGTATTAACATACAAAATATTTACCGTTGTTATATTCAAATTAATCAACAACTAAGTATTCTAAAATATTTAAATTTTATCTTCTAATAAAATATCAACTCCCAAGTTTCTCAAAAAAGGTGAAGAGAACAAAGAGATAAGGAGACACAAACACAACAAAACAACTCATTTCTCTCAGAACAAAATTACTTTCTCCTATGAATAGAAAAACTAAGTTATATTTCTATAAGACTGGTGCTTCTAAGTATAGTCTAAACTCCATATTACTTATAATTTCTTAGCCAAAGTAACTAACTTCTATTACACAGAGAAAACTGGGAAGGGCTGCACTACCAGACAGCAAGCAGCCTTTTGCAGCAAATTTGCAGAACTCATGAAAACACATAGCAAGCTCTCTACAGCCAGACACATCATTTATACAGTTCTCAAAGAGGCAGAAATGAATATTCATTACATACCTAAAGATATAGTCTTTCTGTAGCATACCAAATGAAAAGACCAAAGTATATAAAATAAAATTAGGCTTACATTATATAAAATTAAATTGTAGCATCCTCTTATTTAGAAATAATCTAGGTAACTAATAAATATCCATTAACTCAGGTTACTATCAGTCCAAGCTTGTAGGTTACCTAAAGTTCTTTGAAATTATCTTCCAGCTGGCACTCTACAAAATATACTTATTATTGTAATAGTTTGTCAGAATGATTCAATTTGGTTTAAAAATTTTATACTTCTCATTATAATAAACATTAAGTAGAAGTAATGCTAGCTTACTGAATCAATAAACCTGTATAAGATTAGGGAGAAATACCTAAGTAAAATAAAAATTTATATGTTATACTTAAAACTGATAAATCTAAAAAAAAGTATAGCTTTCTTACAAAAGGGTGTAATTTGTGCAAAGTATAAAAGAGCTATTACAGTGTTACAGAAAAACAAACAAAACCATAACTGTTTCTACTAAACCAAAAATATTAAGCTAATACAGTTTGCCAAAGATTTACCTCAATTATGTGAATTTGAATTCTTAAAGATTTTCAAGTTGGTTTCTTAAAAGATACTTTTTAAAATCTAGAGCACTGAAAGTCTTAAAGTTCAATTTCCTATTTTTCAAAAAAAAAAGACATTGGGAATATTAGACTTATGTAAAGGTCTATTATCGCTAAGCCAATCAGAGGTGAGATTTTATAACCTAATTTGGTATTACCATTTAGAGGTAGGAAATATTATATACTTAATGAGTGGTAAAAGACTTCTCTGAATTATAGACATACAAATGTACATATAGTCATATCAGGGCTTATGAGTTCAATTCTAAAATCCCATACCTGGGTCAACTGTAAACACAGATAAACAAAATTCACAGGACAAAGACCTGTTCTCTTCCCAGTAGGGACACATACTTACTGATTTGTGCTCAAAACAGACAAATGGTAAAGAATAACAAACCAGATTATCTGTTGTCTCTTGCCCATAAAGCTAAGAACTCCACAAACCATTCAACTGCTTATGGAGATCAACAAATTGATAGAACATAAAACCAAATTCCCAATGGGGGATAACTTATTGGCTAGAAACAAAAAATAAAAGAAACCAGCACCTAAATCAAGCCAGTAATCAAAAGTAATCAGAACCAAATTCTTTCCCAGCTTTAGGTGAGCAAGACTTAGAAGCCCAAGATCTCTTCCTTTGGTCCCAGGTCCCTAGGCAAGAAAGGAGCAAAAAGGCATTTTTATCTAGGTAGAGTAAATGAGCACTTGAAAAGGAGGTCTGTCTGATCATAAGTCATGGCATGGAAATAATGGGAAAAAATGCACTGGACAATTAAGAAGATGATTTTATCTAGGCTATTTCCATGGGGAGGAAGTTCATTTTTGCAGAAAAGTATCTCAGGGAGCCTTAGGTTTTACAGAGGCAGTTAAACAAGGGAGTCATGAAGAAGGGGACAATGCGGAAAGGTGGTCCCTTGCAGTTAATTGTGTTTCCAAAGATAAAGTGGTGAGGAATTCCTCAACCATCATACTTTCCAGGTGCACAGAAATCAAGCTTCAACACTGTTAAGAGTAGGCATGTGTTCTCCATCCTCCTGCTTCTTGACTATGCAACTCTCAAGGAAGTGACCAAGCTCTTAAAGTACCTCTCAGCTGGACTAAACTTTAGACAGTTTCCTTGCTGACAATAGCCCTGACCTTCCTTTTCAAAGAGCATTTACTTTAGAAAATTTCTAATTGCAAAGTCTTTATCTGACTCTTTAAAATATATATATATATATATGTATAAACCTCCTTAGAAGCCTCTCGACACTTTTAGGACCCAGGAAATGTCTTTCTCAAGGACATGAAAAATCATCTCTTTGTAATGTAAACATCAAAGTACATTGTACCTTGTCTCCTGGTCTCCGTGGGAGGGTAGGAACCAATGAGCACCAATTAGCAAACACAAATGGCCTAATCACAGATAAAAATATTTGCAGACTCAGGAATAACTCCTATTAATTCCCAGTAACTCCTATTAACTCACAAATAACAAACCACTGATAACATGATGCCCTCCTTTTCCAGGAGCTCATCCCAGGGCTGCAAATGCCTGAGCTTTGTTTTTTTGTAAACTAGAGCTGAGTTCAAATCTCTCTTCCCAATTGAAATAACCCTGAATAAAGACTCTTTTGCCTGTTTAACTTTGTTTGCTTTGACAGAATTAAGCTAGGCAGAGTAAAGTTCATGCCATTTGTTTTCATCTCTCAAGAATCACCGCCATTCATTGCCTGAAGTACAGTATCTGCTTGAAGCAGAAATATGTCACAGAGATTAGTTTCAATTATTATGAGAAAAAAGTATCAAATGAGAGCAATTATATTAAATTACATTGGACGCTCATTGGTTGGATTCTATCAATACAGTTTTTAATAGGTTGAATAGATTTTAGTCCACAGCATAAGAGAAATTAATTGAATATAATCTAAAATGTTTAGATCTTTTTTTGTTCAGATAATCACACTAATGTTAAATCAGTGAATTTAAAAAAAAAAAAAAAAAGGCTTCTCCTCCAGCAATCCTCTGATTGTATCAAGTTCTTTCAGCTTTTATGTGTCTCACCATGCCAATTTCTTGGTCTGAAATGTTTTCAACTCTTCAAACTGTCTCAAACTTGACTTTTAAGATTTCATTGTCAAAGGACTTGGAGATCACGTATAGCTTTGTCTCCAGTAATTCAAGTTGGGAATAATTAGAAAACGAGAACTAGAACTTTGGAACATCAAAGGACAAAGCTGAAATGACAGATCAGGAGCAAGGGTAAAGATAAAAGGCGGATGAGACAAAGCCAAAACCTTCAGAATCATTTGCAACAGTCTCAAAAAGGAACTGAGCTAAAACCTGTAAGACATTAAAAGATTGAAGTTAAACATAATACGCCCTATTCTAATAGGTAAATTCTTGCATAAAATTGTCACGGGAAGAATTAAGATTAAACTGTATAACTGTACAATTGAACGGGAAATGCAGATTAAGATTTCTCTGGTACACTAAGATTTGTTTAAATATGGGTTTGAACAATAGCATAGAGAAATTAAATCTAGGAAAACAAAAAACAAAAACCTCAACTCAAGAGAAAAATGTTACAAGCATTCTTTGAAATTAGAGTTTTAAAACAGCAAGAAATTTTGAATAGAAATTGATACTAATTAATGAGTCTTGTTAAGTCACCAACTTTAATATTTTATGATATATATGATACTAAATTATTCTCATAAATGTATTTTAATCTCCTTTTTTCATGAGGATTATAAGATCCTTAGAAAGGGCATTTTTGTAAATTGTGGGACCAAAAAGAGACACCTTTTTTTTTTTTTCCCTGTGTGCATATGTTTGAATGGGCACCCTTGGCAGAACATGAACTTTTTGGGAACAAGAGTAATTATTAATCATCTAATCTATTTCCAGTGGCTAACCCAATGCCTTATCTCTAGTGGAACTATAGTAATTATTCAATAATTTTAGTGACTCAAACTTATAAGCAAAAAATGTGCACATATATGTTCAACACAGCATCAGTGATAAAAGCTAAAACAATAAGTTCCTATGGGCAAAATAGTTTTCACATTCTAGAATATCTGTTACGTGTATATAATATAGATGTTAAGACTGGATTTATGAAAATTACACAGGAACATGGATAATCATAATATTATGCAAAGAATTATGAAAAATTCCTTTATATTAAGTTTTCTTTATATCAAAATATTTTTACTTTTCATAATTCCTTGAATCATGTTTAAGAACACATATCTTCCCACCAATGAATTAAAATCATAATATCTAAAGGATGAACAACAAGGATAGTATCTCAGTAGTAGTAACTAAGCCAAACTCATAACCAGCAGATTATGGAATTAAAAATCAAAGACACACACTATGGAAATACAGCAGAGACATAACAAGCTTAAGCTATTTTGCTTTTTACATTTCAATGTCTTAAAAAAAAAAATAAAACTATCCGAACACTGTGGGGAATGTATTCTATTCCCTAAATGTACACATGTACAAAAGGCCTTTGGTTGTCATTTTGGTTATAGAGTAAATAGAATGCGTGGGCTACTTAAAGAATGAAACAGTTCAGTGAACAACAACAAATTAGAATTGGTGAAGTATACCTAGGGGCCATAGACAGCCTTTTATTGTAATTTCCATCCGTCTTTTTTTTTTTCAGTGTCCTCCAACAACTACAGAATAGTGCTGGGACTAGACAGGAAGTACTTGACTTTCTGTGTCACAATTCTTTGCCTTTATTCTCACTGACTCTATTAAAACAAACTCATCTATACATTCTTCCTATAATACTTTCTGATAAAACATTCTTCTTCATTCATCCTCTTTATCCTAATCTATAGACATGGTTCCTATTAGAACAGACAAATTATCATCATTCTCTGATTTTTCTTTTTTCCAAGAAAACAAGCGATTTTCCTTTTCATTTGGGAACGAGGCTTTGTCCCTATGGTAACAAAACTGATTTTAAATGTAAAAAAATACATTTTAAATATCTGGTTGAGAAAACACCTGATGTACCTTTTTAGCTTTATGTAACACTTGAAGATTGTATAGAATCACTCATGATTTTCATACTTTTCTAAAGAGAGTCACATAAAACCTGCTTAGCCTCAGCAAAGAATACAAAGCAACAACCAATGTTTACCTTCTTTATGTTTTCAGGTTGTATATTGGATGTTTCTATGTTTCCTTAGTATTTGCTGAAAATACGGTATTCTGTGACTAAGTCATACCCATCTGCATCTCTAGGACCTGAAATCTAAAAGCAGCCACTATATTCACACCAACCACAAAACAACTAGTTATTAAGCCAGCAACTTAACTGGATCAAATAAGAAGAAATGATGCAGGATAATTCATTTAAAAATTAGTATTGTAAGTTGCAATACTTTCAAATAAAATTAAATGATCCAGTATATTAAACATATTATACACTTACCTTGTGAATCTCATGTGTAAGTCTTGAATCATGGAAAGAAATATTTTCAAATATAAAGTAAAACAATTTTGATGGACATTTTTAATTTTTGTAGTTTTTATCAACTAGAAAACCCTGATACTTAATTTCTTCAAAGGGCCTCAAACCTTAATGAAACTTCTCACCATGTATATGTTTGAACAGAAAGATATCCACAACTGAAGATAATTTAAAATATATAATTTTATATAAATTTTCATTCATACTATATATATATATATGCAATGTCAAAATAATCTTAAAGAGTAAATTCAGTCAGAAACATGTATGTCAACAATTCCATTTTACTTATTAATCATTAAGAAAATCAGTAAGATGTTTTAAAAAATGATTCAAAGTAGAAGGCAAAGAGCAGACATATGTGTAGGCAATTGGAAATGCGAAACTGGCTTATTCCACAAATGTGTTAATAATTATTTCTTAAAGAGAAATATTTATTACTTAAATAATTACTTAAAGAAAAAATTTCTTCAAATTATCCTTAAAAATAATTATTTGAGAAATAATTATTTCTTATTTCTTTGAGAAAGAATAGCCTGATTCCATCAAGAATGCCAAAGAAATGGGAACCAACAAAAATATTCAGACATCAAACCTACCCAGGAACTCAATAGAACGAGAGTGGAGTTCGGACTCCCTTGCTGACTTACCACATCTTCACAGCTGAAAGGGCCAGGGACGTCCGTGAGTACTACACTTGATGGAGGGCTGGGGTCTGTGGCCACAGGCAGTGCAGACTGGGTGAATCTTAGTGGGACTTCCATTATCTGTGGAAAAAATAACCAAACGAGAATAAGAAAGTCTATTTATTCAGAACTTGCTATGGTAAGGGAGTCAGTCACCATCACTTGTATTTGCTACAGCCTCAAAATCAGGCAATGGAATGGGAAATATTTAGAAAAAAGAGAAAGCTTCACATGTGCCCTAAGGCTTGGAAGCCATTGGGATAGAAAGCTGTAAGGAGGAGAACTAGAAGTAGAACATCTTACATGAGTGGTTAGAGGAACATATTAACTTTCTCTGGTTGATCTTAAGTTGGAATCTCAGACAAAAATTGGGTAAGTGGTCAGTTATTAATCAAGCTGTGGTCATTATTAGCTGCTTTTACAGATGTTGTTTGACTTCACGGATTATTACTAAAGAGAGCAGTCTTTCCACGAGCCTTATCTACAAGACTTACAGCAGGCTGGCTTCCTGATAGGTTGTTGTAGATAAAGGGTTGATCCCAAAGATAATAATAAGTATTAATGTCTATCACTTATTTAAATTAATTAAGAATTATTGACATATATCTAAAAGTATTTTGTCCATTTAAAAGTCTGTCCAAATTGTCATGAGTAGCTAAATATGGATTTAATACATCTAACACATATGTGTGTAGTTAGAACATACACAATAAACTACATGTGTTTATATATATGTATATGTGTGCATATGTACTTATTTATGTGTGTGTGTATATATATGTGTGTATATATATGTGTGTGTGTATATATATATATATATATAT